>NW_015387469.1:135981-139402 GCF_001527695.2 Protobothrops mucrosquamatus | reverse complement strand
TTGGACTAGCTGGAGCCTCCGGGTGCTCCTCAAGGGAAGCCCCATGTAGAGAGCATTACAGTAGTCCAGGCGGGAGGTGACCAGAGCATGAGTGACTGTGCGCAAGGCGTCCCGGTCCAGAAAAGGCCGCAACTGGTGAATCAGGCGGACCTGATAAAACGCCCCCCTGGTCACGGCCGCCAACTGATCATCCAGTGTCTGGATATAAATATATAAATATATAAATATGCTTGGGATGAGGTGAACTTTGTTTACATTTTTCACAACTTTCTCTTGCTTTCAATTGATACCTGGACCCCCAATATCTTTAAATCAGCAATGTGCATAATGGAAGCTTATTTGAGTGCCTTGGAGGAAGGGGACAAAACACAGACAAAACACTTTCTAGGTTCAGTCCAATTGTTACAACATCGAATCAGTGGGATTCATACTTATTTCTTCTCCTCCATCCTGACATGCTAGCAAATGGTCCCCACTTGGCCAAGAAAACAATCCAGGAGGGGCTTTTCCTGATAGGATTCACAAGAGATACCAGGGTCAAAAAGTCAGTGGTCATGCAGGGATGTCATGCTGTCCAGTGTTGTCCGGACAACATTTAAGGCAGTAAATTCTGCATCAGTGAAAGCAGGAGGGCTGCGTTTCCTCAAATGGAATAGTCCACATGGAACTCCCTATATTATTTTTCCGCCCAAGGGGGTTGTTATAAAGACCACACTTGGATTCTCTTTTTTTAACAGCAGAACAAATGCTGCTTTTGGACACTCCCCTGTCTCCTCTTTCATGGGGCCATTTCCAAAGAGGACCTTAGACATTTTTAATAGAGCTTCAGGAATATCCCTTGTAGGATAGAAACTAATCAAAGAGGGATCCAACCTAAAGTAAAGGAAAAAAATTCCTAACAGTGAGTACAATCAACCAGTGGAACAACTTTTGCCTTCAGAAGGTGTGGGTGCTCCATCACTGGAGGTTTTCAAGAAGAGACAGGACAGCCACCTGTCTGAAACGGTATGCAGGGGTAGTCAACCTTGGCTCTTTTATGACTCGTGGACTTCAACTCCCAGAATTCCTGAGCCAGCTGTGCTGGCTCAGGAATTCTGGGAGTTGAAGTCCACGAGTCATAAAAGAGCCAAGGTTGACTACCCCTGGTATAGGGTCTCCTGCTCAAGTAAGAGGTTAGATTAGAAGATCTCTAAGGTCCTTTCCAACTCTGATATTTTTGCACCCTAATTCCAGCCTGATTTGAAGATGAAGAAGAAAAAGGGAAGAGCCGTCTCAAGTTCTCTTCCAGGGCTACAGCATTCTGCTGTTAGAGGAGACTATGAATATATTGGGAGGATGACGTCAGCAGAACACAACTGGGAAAGACAAGCAGAAGGAGGAAAGTTCAATCTAAAATTATAATAGAGCTAATTCTAGCAATTATTCAAAACTGCCCACTAAATATAAACTTGAACGGAGTCATGGGGAGAAAGGATGGGCAAGGAAGAAAATGGGGCACTTATTCCAGTGTGTCTCCAGCAACCTTCACTGGGTGCTCTCTAAATGTGAGACCTTATTGCATCCCAGGTGAATGGTTTTCTAATCTTTTCTTAAAAACCTCCAGCAATGAAGTACCCACAACTCTGGGAGACAAACTGTTCCATTGATTAACTATAAGGACATTTCTCCTTAGTTCCAGGCTAGATCTCTCTTTGATAAGTTTCCATGTGTTACTTCTTGTCTTGCCCTCAGGTGCTTTGGAGAATAGGTTGACCCCCTCTTCTTTATGACAGCCCCTCAAATATTGGAAGACTGCTATCCTGTCGCCCCTCATCCTTCTCTTTGTTAGACTAGACATATCTAGTTGCCGCAAATGTTCATTGTACAGTTTAGCCTCCAGTCCCCTAATCATCTTTGTTCCTTTTCTATGCACTCTCTAGAATCTCAGCATCTGTTTTTTTTAATCTTGGTGACCAGAATAGGATGCAGTGCTCCAAGTGTGGTTTTATCAGTGCAGTATAAAGCAGTGCTAACAATTCATGTGATCGTGATTCTATCCCTCTCTTGATTCAGCCTAGAACTGCATTGGCTTTTTTTTTGGCAGCTGCAGCACTTCCGTTCCCAGCTTCTCAACAGTGGTCAGTTGCTGACTGGAGAATTCTGGGAGTTGAAGTTCACACTCTAGAGCAGGGGTCTTCAACCTTGGCCCTTTTATGACTTGTGGACTTCAACTCCCAGAATTCCTCAGCCAGCATGAATTCTGCTCTGGAATTCTGGGAGTTGAAGTCCAAAAGTCATAAAAGGGCCATAGTTCCCCACCCCTGTTGTAGGGAAAGGGAAGAAACCACTCCATGATACCCAGGACACCAATTCCGCTGACTGACAGCTTGTCCTGTCCACACAGTCTTCCTGCTGTTTCAACTTTATTTGCAGCCTTGAAGTTTTATCCCATGAGGATTAGTCTTACCTTCTGCAGCAAGTGACAGTAAACCTGAAAGATCTGCAGCGTGATACTCCTCTGGCTGAGGAATTCTGGGAGTTGAAGTCCACAAGTCATATAAGGGCCAAGGTTGAAGACCCCTGCTCTAGAGGATGCTGAATCTTAGTAAGGTTACAACAGACCTGTGAATATGGTTAGCCAGGTTAGGTTCTGAAGCCAGGTTAGGTCATGCTGAGGCTTTGAGAAGCCTTGGGAAGGGCCAGGCTGTGCATATCTGGTCAAGAGCTGGAGTAGGGAGAGGCTCAGCTTGAGGGTGGCAGTGGGGGACAGGACAGCCAAAAGAGCAGATGGGAAGGAGAGAGGGAGGGAAGCTGAAGCACACCTGTGCTTGTAAATGTGATGGGCACATTTACAAACACCCTGATTTAGATCCTGTGACTTCAGGGGTACTGCAACAGTCATAACGTCAAGGACTGGGCTTAAGCACCATTTATTCAGTGCTCCCATAATTTCTAGCAGTCACTGGATGAATGGTTGCTAAGTGAAAATTACCTGTAGTATATTTCAATTTTAGCAAGGCTTTTGGCAAGTCTCACAGAGTAGCATCCTGATTAACAAAATAGTGGATCCATAATTGGCTCCATGAACACGCTCAAGGGGCCGTTATAAATGGTGTCAAACTACTTGGAGAGACATCTCAGATGCCCACAAGCTCTTTTTGATCCTGGTGCTGTTCAGTGTTGTTAGAAAGGATGTGGTTGAAAGTGTCATGAGAATGCTTACCCACACATACTCCACCTTGGAGCAGATTATCTAGACCCATACCAGTCGGGCTTCAGGCCGGGACACAGCACGGAAACGGCATTGGTCACGTTGGTGAATGATCTCTGGAGGGCCCGGGACAGGGGTTATTCCTCTGTCCTTGTGCTTTTGGACCTCTCAGCGGCTTTTGATACCGTGGACCACGGTATCATGCTGCGGCGTCTCGGTGAGTTAGGAGTG
>NW_015387469.1:112577-135314 GCF_001527695.2 Protobothrops mucrosquamatus | reverse complement strand
TGAGTTTTAAATAGGGATAATTTTTAACGATTTTAAAGTTTCAGGGGATTTTTAAGGATAATTTTAATTGATCGGCCTGTTTAAATATTTCTTTTTAATTCGGCTTTTAATTATTGTATTTGTATTGTAGTTTTTATGAGGCTGTTAGCCGCCCTGAGTCCCATGAGGAGAAGGGCGGGGTATAAATTAAATTATAAAATAAATAAATAAATAAATAAATTTCATTCAGTTTTGCACACTCCAGTTTGCAAAAGAAAGTGGTAACCAGGTACCACAAGGCTCCGTCTTAGGCCCAGTACTCTTCAATATCTTCATCAATGACTTAGATGAGGGAATAGAAGGGGAACTCATCAAATGTGCAGATGACACTAAACTGGCAGGAATAGCCAACACCCCAGAAGATGAGCTCAGGATCCAAAAAGATCTTGACAGACTTGAACAATGAGCCCTTTACATTTAGGCAGGAAAAATCAAAGATATAAGTACAGATTAGGCGAGAACTGGCTCATAAAAAGTAACTGTGAGAGGGACCTTGGCGTCCTAGTGGACGATCACTTGACTATGAGCCAGCAGTGTGCAGCAGCAGCCAAAAAAGCTAATACAATCCTGGGTTGTATAAACAGAGGCATAGAATCAAGATCACACGAAGTATTTGTACTGCTTTATAAAACCCTAGTAAGACTACACCTGGAATACGCAACCAATTTTGCTCACCATACTACAATAAAGATGTTGAAACCTTGGGAAAAGTTCAGAGAAGAGCAACTAAGATAATCAAAGTCCTGGAGACTAAAACATACAAAGAACAGCTGCTGGACTTGGGTTTGGCTAGTCTAAAGAAAAGAAAAAACAGGGGCAATATGATAGCAGTATTCCAGTATTTGAGAGGCTGCCACAAAGAGGAGGGTATCAAATTATTCTCCAAAGCATCAGAGGGCAGGACAAGAAACAATGATTGGAAACTGAACAAGGAGAGAAGCAACCTGGAATTAAGGAGAAAGTTCCTGACAGTGAGGACACTTAACCAGTGGAACAGCTGGCCTCCAGAAATCGTGGGTGCTCCATCACTGGAGGTTTTTAAGAAGAGGCTAGACAGTCACTTGTCTGAGATGGTATATGTTCTCCTTGAGCGGGGGGGGGGGGGCTGGACTAGAAGACCTCCAAGGTCCCTTCCAACTATTCTATTCTAATTTAATGGCTGTCCTCAAATAGCTGAAGGGTTCAGAATTATTGTAACTTGCTCCAGAGGATAAGTTTACAACTCGTGATGAAACTTCAAGGATGTAGATAAAGAAGAGCTGTCAATCAGCGGAACAGGTCACCTGGAAAGGGTTTCTTCCACTTCATGCAATTTTTCAAACTGAGGCTGCAGAATCATCTATCATTTAAAATGAAAGAAAAGCTGATTTTTTAAAAACATGATCTACTAACAAATGATGAGGCAATCTTGCTAGTCAACCTGTCAAGTGTGTGTGTGTGTGTGTGGGGGGGACACAGTGAAGTATGATGGGAAAACTTTGAGAGAAATGCTGAATTCAACATTGGAATTCAAGACTGCTACAGGCCTGCATTTTCCCCTCCCCTTTAGATATTGACCAGGCTTGGACTTTTTTTTATTGGGGAAGTGTCATAGTGTTCCTTATTTAGTTAAAATATTTTCCTTGACAGAGGTTTGTTTTCCTTGACAAGATTTGTTTTTTAGAAACGTTATCCTGAAACAGAGAATTCTAAAGTACAACTGAACAAACTTCAACACCAGAGCAGCAATTTAAAAGACATAAAACTAGGCAAGCAACTGATACCCCGTAAGCCCCTTGCCTTGTACAAAGGAATGCTTTCTTCAGATGCTTCAGGAGAAACTTTCTTAGGAAAGGGTCCCTGGACTCCGGGGTGGCTGCCAAGAGGCTCAGCTTCCCCCAGTCCCAACAGCAGCATCCATGAGGGGGCAGGAGGTGAAAAAAAAAAAGATGGCGAGGCTACTTCTTTTTTTGGTCACAATGATATAAAAAAGGTGTTGAGAAAGTGCAGAGAAGAGCAACAAAGATGATTAGAGGCTAGAACATACAATGAATAGTTGTATGAACTGGGAATATCTAGTTTAACAAAAAATAGGATCCACTTTACTGTCTCTCATTGCCCACCCTGGTGTAACCTATCAGGTTCATGCAAGATGTTTTCATAATGGACAGTCCAAGCAGAGGTTAGTATGCAACTCCTTCTTTCTTCCAGCTGGGTGACAGGCAGCATCTCCAGAATGCTGCCTGGGTGACAGGCAGCATCTCCAGAAAGTATAGCTTCTACTTTCTATTTCCCAAGCATTTCCCCCCCCCCTTCCTTCCTCCTCCCTCACAGTTCATGGCACCACATAGCAGCGAAGCACAGCAAGCATAAGGTGGCAGCTGACAGGTTGGCTCCAACCCGCCTGAGTTTCTGGAAGAGCTGGCTCTGTCAATTGGCTTGGGGCTCCAATGGAGGGATTTCACAATAATAATAATAATAATAATAATAATAATAATAATAATAATAATCATCATCATCATCATCATCATCATCATCATCATCATCATCATCATCATCATCATAAACTTGGAAGGGACCTTGGAGGTCATCAAGTCCAACCCCCTGCTCAGGCAGGAAACCCTACACCATTTTGGACAAATGGCTGTCCAGTTTCTTCTTAAAAACTTCCAGTGTTGGAGCATTCACCGCTTCTGGAGGCAGGTTGTTCCACTGGTTAATTGTTCTCACTTTCAGGAAGTTTCTCCTTAGTCCTAGGTTGCTTCTCTCCTTGATTAGTTTCCATCCGTTGCTTCTTGTCCTGCCTTCAGGCGCCTTGGAAAATAGCTTGACTCCCTCTTCTCTGTGGCAGCCCCTGAGATATTGGAACATGTGCTATCATATCCCCCCTCGTCCTTCTCTTCATTAAACTAGACATACCCAATTGGGTGTGGTTGATAAATTAACATTAGATCCCACCCCTCCCCTCCTCATCATATTGCCTCTCCCCATCTTTTTAGCTAGGTTGATTTCACAGCATTGTATTGTTGAAAGAAAAATCTTGATCAGGATCCAGTCCAAGCTGGGAATAAACAAAATGGAGACTGCTTTAGAAAGAAGGTTGTAGTTCATTGAAGAGCAAAGCCAGACAGAAGCATGGCGCTGGGAAAGCTGACCACATGTTGTTGGGAGTGGTGGGTTTTTATACCTTCTTGGGCTTTTGAGGTTGTTTCCTGTTCCTTTGTATTTTCTGTGTCGTGTACTTTGACGTAAGTCTGAGTGTGCTCTTTTGGTATTCTGATGGTGGTGGGTTAATCCTATTATGTCCCAAAAGTCATATCTGGCTTCCTGGGGTTGTGGCTGATGACTGTTGGATTTTTGTGTGTGAGGGATTGTTGATTCTAGGGATCTTTGTCTTTCTAATCCAAACTTCCTGGCTCCAATCTTTCTGACAAGATTATCACATCTGCATTTAGAATAGAATAGAGCTGGAAGGGACCTTGGAGGTCTTCTAGTCCAGCCCCCTGCTCAAGCAGGAGAACCTATACTGTCTCAGACAGGTGAATGTCTAGTCTCTTCTCAAAAACCTCCAGTGATGGAGCTCCCACGATTTCTGGAGGCAAGCTGTTTCACTGGTTGATTGTCCTCACTGTCAGGAAGTTTCTCCTTAATTCCAGGTTGCTTCTCTCTTTGATCAGTTTCCAACCATTGTTTCTTGTCCCTTCTCTCTGGTGCTTTGATGAACAACCTGTCCCCCTCTTCCTTGTGGCAGCCTCTCAGATAATGGAACACTGCTATCCTGTCTCCCCTATTTCTTCTTTTCTTTAGACTAGCCAAACCCAAGTCCCATAGCTGTTCTTCATATGTTTTAGTCTCCAGGCCTTTGATCATCTTAGTTGCTCTGATTTTTTTCCAGACTCTCAACATCTTTTTTGTGATATGGTGACCAAAATTGGCTGCAGTATTCCAGGTGCGGTCTTACTTGGGTTTTATAAAGCGGCACTAATACTTTGCCTGATCTTGATTGTATGCCTTTGTTTATACAACCCAGGATTGTATTAGCTTTTTTTGCTGCTGCTGCTGCACAACTGCTGGCTCATAGTCAAGTGATTGTCCACTAGGACTCCAAGGTCCCTCTCACAGTTACTGTTTTTAAGCCAGGTCTCACCCAATCTGTACTTGTACCTTTGATTTTTCCTCCCTAAATGCAAAACGTTGCTTTTCTCCACATTGAAACTCATTTTGTTGAATTGTTCAAGTTTGTCAAGATCTTGAGTTTGTCTTCTCGGATGTTGGCTATTCCTGCCAGTTTGGTGTTATCATCAGATTTGATGAGTTCCCCTTCAATTCCCTCATCTAAGTCATTGATGAAGATATTGAAGAATCCTGGGCCTAAGACGGAGCCTTCTGGTTCCCCACTGCTTACTTCCCTCCATGTGAATCATTTCTGTTTGGGGCAGAGAGACTTGGGGGGGGGGTTTGGTTTCTGCCTTTAAGATCCTTTGGGGAAATATATTCTGCCTTTTTAATATTTCCCAAAATATTTCTTTCTCTGGATTCTTCCCACAGTATTTATATTATAAACTAGCTGTACCCAGCAATGCGTTGCTGTGGCTCAGTCTGGTAAAAGCATGTGTAGCTTTTACGTCCAACAGATGGTGCTGTTTTTTTAAAAAAGCATGTTTTTACCTGTCACAGGTGTGACATCTATATAATATAGGTATATAAAAACACGCGCATATTCGAATGCAACGTTGTGTCAAAATTTCAAAGCAATCGGTGAAGAATTTTCGGAGATTTAAGATTTTGAACAAACGAACATTTACATTTTTATTTATATATAAGATATAGATAATACAATTTTAGGTGTTAATATTGTAAGCTGCCCAGAGTTACTATGTGGGTGACTATGTGGGTGACTATAAATTTAACAAACAAACAAACAAACAAACAGACAGACAAACAAACAAACAAACAAACAAATAAATCACTGTCATTTGATGACAACCTTTGGAGGATATGGAGAGGCAGAAAGTGTGGCTTGTTGCTCCTCTTTGGACCTCTTGCCTGGACAGTTCCTACATGCTGCAAGAGACAGAAGCCGTGCAGAGATTCCTCCAGTGTGCGCACATTACATTACCCTGTGCAACTCCAATACTGCTGATTTTGCTTCACACCTACACAAACACGAAAGGCCCCATGGCAATAACTGTAAATTAATGGCCTTATTTTGGGAATGCTCTTTGGCTCACTGAGTTGGCTGAAGAAGCTAGCTGTAAACAAATCCGCAGCAAGACAAGTGCTCCTCTCCTGGAGGAGTTGGAAGCCAGCAGCTCATTAGCAAAAGGTTCATGGAGGTAATTTGTTAATCTCCCCTCCTATCATTCCAAGGGAATTACTTAGGATATCCGTTACAGTAAAGGGGGGGGGAGAGAGAAGAGGATAATTAAAATGCTTAAGTGTGGAAAGACAAATGCAACAGTGTGTGTTTCTGGGTGAATTTTCTTACCTCACTTGCTTTTCTTAAGCAGTACACAGGAACACAGCTGCTGCCATCCTCAACAAACACAACAGCAAGGGAAGGATTTGTTTCTCATTGGATAAAACCGCTCGGGCCCCTGACTTTAGGAAATCAGGCAGAATTTCCCAGAGCTTTTCATCCAAAGCTGGCAAGGTCTGCCATGCCAGGCAGTGACAACAAGCTTGCAAATATTGGAGAAGAGGCAGAGCCTGGGGCAGAGTCAAGAGAGGAATCAGTCTGGAGTCCTTACGTGGCCACAAGTGATCCAAGTCCTGCCACAAACATCCTTGAACTCCGTTGACTTTGATCTGGCACCAATTTACTGCTGACCATTACTTGACCAGATTCTTGTGTATAGCAGCAATAAATCAGCTTGACCGGAACTTTACGTCTAGTCCTGATTCTTCATGCCTGACAGTAAGGCAGTTATCGCCAGTTATCGCCATCTGATTATATAAATGTTCCGTCTTTTCCTGCTTGGAGAGAGAAAAGAGGGCCGGGGAAGGGTGGACGTTGCCAAGTGGCAAGAAAATAGGAGAGGAGCAACTGGGGTTTATATTACTTTACAACTTCTGCTTGGGTTTGACAAGCTACTCTCTTGGTTTCCTTTCTCAGAGCTGAGTTAGATGTTCTGCAATCTGATTATCATAGGCCGGGCCAAAAACAGGAACAGAAAGAAGAACAACAAAATTATGGAGAAACTGCATTGGATGGTTAACTTGCAGATGATCAGTGAAGATGGAGGAAGTAATGAGAGGGAGAGCAGCTGTGCAACTCAGCAGGAAGCCTTATGGAGAGGCTTTTGTCCCCCACCTACCCCCAGTTTTTTAAAGCAGTTGATAAATGGGCCATGGTGAGCTGTTGGCTGTTCTGGAAAAAAAAAGCGTAACTATGGTGACATGCTTTTTTCTTCTTCTCCTGGTTGAGCAGGAGGGGGTTAGTCAGCTGTCTGTGGAATTAATTTGCTCCCCAAAGTAGTCCAGATCTCAGTGCCTTAGCACCCCAAGGCCAAGGTCAACACAGGGGTGAGAAGGACCAGTGAGCCATTTGAGATAGAGGAAATGGGACACAGCCAATTGGTCAGCCTAACCCCAGATTCCAGATGGTTACAAAAGGCACCTGACATGATCTCAAGGCTGATCAATCTTTGATAAACACCTTCTGTAGGATGGGGTACATCACTCCAATGGTCCCCAACCTTTGTGACTCTGCAGCGGCAGCAGTGGGTGGCAGCTGTGGTGGGGGAGGGGAGGGTTTTGTGTGTACAACCTAATCCTGCATATGCACAAATAGAATAGAATAGAATAGAATAGAATAGAACTGGAAGGGACATTGGAGGTCTTCTAGTCCAGCTCCCGCTCAAGCAGGAGAACCTAGACCATCTCAGACAAGTGACTGTCCAGTCTCTTCTTAAAAACCTCCAGTGATGGAACACCCACGATCTCTGAAGGCAACTTCTGTTCCACTGGTTAATTGTCCTCACTGTTAGGAAGTTTCTCCTTAGTTCCAGGTTGCCTCTCTGTTTGGTCAGTTTCCAACCATTGTTTCTCGTCCTGCCCTCTGGTGCTTTGGAGAATAGTTTGATGGAGCTTCATGTGCTCATCCTCTGCTTATGCAGCCTTCTTCCCAATGGGCTGCAGACCAGTAGGAGGCTGTGGACCAGGGGTTGTGGGTCCCCTGGTTACTCCTTGTTCTTTTTACTCAAGAGAAAAAATAATAAGCAGGAGACTGTCCTGTTGAGAAATCAAGCACCAGGTTTTAGGAATGCTTCTACCTGGGGTGTGAAGCACATTTTGTTTATTTGTATCCCATTTTTATTGTTTTTTTGAATAGCTCAAGGCAGCAAATATATCCAACACTCTCTCTAACAACCGCCCTGCAAGCGAATTGGGCTGAGGCAGACTGACTGGGTCAAGGTCACCAAGCTGGCTTTCATGCCTAAGGCAAGACCTGAACTCAGGGTCTCCTGCTTTCTAGCCTGCTGCCTTAACCACTAGACCAAACGGGCTCTTATCTTCATCCAGGATTCTGCCCTCAAAGCTCCATCTCTGCTGATGCAGTGAGGTCACAAAGAAGTGGGGCAAACATGTCCATTTTTCTTTCATGAACTATTGAACCTGATTGTTTTGTTGCCAGATGTTATGAATGCTCTGAGGTCAGGGTGGCTACAGAAACGACATAAACCCTCGTTCTTTCAATAAATGAATTTTTCTCTAGCCATAGCCATTGAAGCAATTTTTGTGAACGCATCCATGAAATTCCAAATATACCCAGAAGAAAATACTTTCTGAAACATAATGGCTCCTTTGAGTTTAATGCTGAAAGAGGACTAAAGATGTGGAAAAGCAGTCCAAGATGAAATTCCATTTGTCAGATTCTGGGTTTCTTCCCTCCCATTTTGTACTTGTTTCACATGGATTACTTGCCATATGCTTTTTTTTTTCTCCCTTTCCAATTACTTACTGGGAATGAGGTCTAATACCAGTAGCTCCCATGTTCCACTGCCATGATTTCACAATTCTATAGTTCTGCCATTATATATTGTGGGAAGAATCCAGAGAAAAAAATATTTTGGGAAATATTAAATAGGCAGAATATATTTCCCCAGTGGAATAATGGAGAAGATCTTAAAAAAACAGCCCCCCGAAATCAGCCCCAGCCCCTCTCCCCCAAGCAGAAACTAGGCAGGGGCCAGCTTTTAGAAATGCAGATGTAATAATCCATTAAGGAAGGTTGGAGCCAGGAAGAGATTAGGAAGACAAAGACACCTAAAATCTACATACCCCCACCCAAACTCCAAGGACAGGAGACATAATAGGATTAACCCACCAATACCAAAAGGACACACTCAGACTCAGGTCAAAGTACATGACATAGGAAATACAAAGCCTCAAACAGGAAGAACTCCAAACAAAAGCTCAAGAAGGTATAAAACCCACCACTCACTACTACATGTGGCCAGTTTTTCCAGAGCCATTTTTCTGTCTGGCTCTCCTCTTCAATAAACTACAATCTTCTTTCTAAAGCAGTCTCTATTTTGATTGTTCCTGGCTTGGACTGGACCCTGATGAAGATTTTTCTTTCGACAACTCCCTGAGTGCTCTACTTTTGATCTACTCTTTGGCATTTGACCAACTTGTGACCCTCAACTTTTCTGCCTTCTCTCCCCTCTTCTATTGCTGTTGCTGATCCATAGGAGGTGCCGAGAAGAAAGGATCTTACAGTAACATTCAAAGTGCCCCAAATGAACCTCTTGTAAGAGCTCTGATACTCACTCTAGCTCAGCACCTGCCAAAGTGACTAGCAAGAAATCAAGGCCTCTGGCTATGCTTTATATCACATTGCAAGGGGAATAGCAGATATGAGGTGACCACTAAGGTCAGGACCTCTGTCTGGCAACAATCTGCAGTTTTCTTGGCAAAACAATCTGCAGTTTTCTTGGTTCCCGGGGGGGGGGGGAGAAAGAAATTAGCTTTGCGCTTAAGTCAGAACTACAACTCAAACTCTCTGTCAGCTCTGCCATCTTTGCTACACATCGCTAAGCTTGCTGGCATTCTGCCATAAACAGGGAGGTAGGCAGAGGAAGTTAGGGAAGTTGTGCAGATGGAGAGAAGAAGGGTGTAAGTGGGGGGGAGGAGGACATTGACAGGAACCAGAGGTGCTAAGCAGCCAGATTCCACCGTCTCAAGGATGTCTGGTTTGGGAAAGAATGCGAAACCCCTTCGAGACGCACCTACAATCAAAGCATTTCCCAAAACATCAAACTGAGATGCCATTGGACACTGATGGTACCATTGGAGGGAGGGTCACAAACGAGGGGGAAAACTTTGTAACTTTGCATGGAAATATTCAGACCTAGCCTTGCTTTCACTGCAACCACTAACCCTTAGTAAAAGAACCTACCACTTCAACCAGATGGAGTTGAGAGCCTTTCTTTCCTAGGGACTTAGCTGGGGCAGGTCTGACACTCTCCCAGTTCCAGCCTGGTGCTTTTAACTATCACACCTAATTGCACTTTAAAGAAAGGAGTAGTAGAATCAAACCCTATCTGTTGTAGAGGGCATCCACAATGGCCTGATGGAATAATACTGTCTTCATTTGCTTCTAGAAAGCAAAGATGGCTTAGCTGCTCATAACTCGGAGGTAGTGGTGGTGGTGGTGGGGAGATTCCATAGTGCAGGAACTTTCCAGATTGTCAGACTGAATTGGATGCCTCTAAATTTTCAATGATTCAGGATTTACAAGCCTTCTTCAAAATCAGATTGAATACCTGGCAAGGCTTTGATCTGAAGTATTCAAATTATCAGGAATTTTGGGGAGCCTGAAACCTCAGTTTAGATGGTCAGAAACTTGGGCAGAAATTTCAAAACATTCTCAGCACCTTCACTTCAATGAACTTCCTAATGAAGGACAGCGGGAAATTTCCCTTGCAGTTTTCATGCGCCTGTATTGATCCCAACATTAGCATTGAAGACAAACTGCAAAACTGCAAAAAACAAAACAAAACCCTGCAAAACTGCAAATTGCAAACTGCAAAACATATTGCATTTATCAGCAGAGGGAAACTGAATAGAATAGAATAGAACAGAACAGAACAGAATAATGAATATAGAATATAGAATAGAATAGAATAGAATAGAATAGAATAATGAATATAGAATATAGAATAGAATAGAATAGAATAGAATAGAATAGAATAGAATAGAACCTTGGAGGTCATCTAGTCCAACGTCCCTCCCCCACCCAAGCAGGAGACCCGACACGTTAATTAACTAAGCTTAATTAAACTGTCATAAAATGACTTCAGAAAGAGAAGTTTTATAAGTGGCAGAAGCATGGCTTGGAAGGTGCACCACCTGTTCCCTGGATTTCGGTGAAATGGGTAATCCTTGGCTTATGGCTGGAATAATGGAATAATGGTTATAAGATTGCCAGTTGCTAGGTGGGTCATCACATAACCAACCCGATTTTACATTTTTTGTGGCAATTGTTAAGCCGATCATCATGGTCGTTAAGTGAACTCATTGTTTGCCTTGGGTGGATTTTTGCCAAAACTTGGAAACAGACACCACTTTCTGGCAAAAATAAATGTCATAAATTTTGATCATGTGATTGTGGGACCCTGCCAATGGCCATAAGTGCGGGCCATTTGTCATATGTCCAAAATGCAATCATGTGATCAGGGGAAAGGGTGGGTCAGCCTTCAGAACTGTGAATCTGGGTCATAATAATCTTGGGGGGGGGGCGTTGTAACTTTGAATGGTTGCTAAGTGACCTGCAATCTTTATGCAGTTTGTTTCAAGCCCCTGTAAGTTTGGGGCAGAAGCTGTTCCCAGGTCAAGACCCTGATCCATTCTTATGTCTCTTTGGCGTGTGGGCCCAGAAGAGCAGCTGATTGTGAAGCAGCCCGGTTCTCAGGCTTTTTATGTTCCTTTGATTGACTCTATTTGACTCTCATTGACTGGGGCTAATTTCTACTGAGCTTCAAGAGCCCTGGGATTGTTTGAACAAAGCTTACTGACCAGACTGCTGGCTAATTGAATGGCTTGTCATCCAGTCAGCTCACTTGTTTTTTTCACAGGCTGAGTAAACTAGCCAAATTTAATGAAGCTCAAAGGAGTGTATTGCTTCCAATGGTTTTTTAATTGGAAATCACCCTGCTTAACAGCACAATGCAGCTGTGAATGAGGGAGAAAAAATCCTGAGCAATAGTCAAGACGTCGGAGGGCACCCTGCCAGTGGAAATCCTTGGTGAGATGCAGCCTGCGTCAAAGCACGTGGAGAGGGAGGACCTACAGGAAGGCCATCTGGCGGATGTTTGATTGGCACTCCCATAATTCCTGAGTAGTAACCGTGAGGTGCATCAGAGGCCACTCTTTGCCTATGCTTCCTTCCCCATCCTTCCAGGATCATTAATTGTTGAATGTTTCCCTCATTGGTCAGTTGCCTTGATTAACTTGCTGGATGGAGAAGTGTGGATTAATTAAAGGCAAAAAGTGTCACTTGATAAGGTATCACAGTCAAGAGAGGTGGGAAAGGTGGCCAGCTCAGGTCCTGGTGATCTGACCCAGAACAGAGTTAACTGAAAGTGGGGGGGGGAGGACACTGATTGCTGCTTCTACTGCTGTGTGCTGTCCCACACACACACACAACACCCACACACACACACACACACACACATCACAGGTGTTAGGAGTCTTTATTAAGGCTTCCAAGCCTGAATTAGTATTCTCCAGCAATTCCCTGTGGAAGCACCAGATCACCCCTAATGAGTTCAACAGGCTACTCCAGTGGTGGCGAACCTATGGCACGGGTGCCAGAGGCGGCACTCAGAGCCCTCTCTGTGGGCACGCGCATCGTCGCCCCAGTCCTTCAGCTGGGTTTCATAAAACCTTTTCGCTTTAGGCCTCCGCCGCCATGTGCAAAAAAAAAAAAAAAAAGGTTCAATCAGTCAATTTCAACTTCTCGCAGGAAAAAAAAAGTTCTTGCAAAGTTGGAATTGATTGATTGAACTTTTTAGTCCCACCCAGTCTGCCGTTATCCCTGCAGCCACGCCCACCCAATTGACCACGCCTACCCGATGGGCCACACCCACCCTGCACCCGACGATACATAAGTGGGTTTGGGTTGCAGTTTGGGCACTCGGTCTCTAAAAGGTTTGCCATCACTGGGCTACTCAAAAGAAGGTAAGTCCACAGGTGAAGAGACACAATCCAAAGTTCAAGGCAAGAACACACAGCAAGGAAATGGACAGGTTGTTACCAGCATCTTTCACTTGTCCACCCTAGATGAGTTCAAATCTCCAGGACCAGATGGATTACATCCCAAGGTTCTGAATGAACTGGCAAATTTGACCCCCAAACCACTGAATTATATCTTTCAAAGATCCTGGAGCACTGGGGAAGTAGCAGAGGACTGGAAAAGACCTGATGTAGTTCCCATTTTCAAAAAAGGAAAAAAATGGATCCCGGAAACTACAGATCTATCAGCCTGACCTCAATACCTAGGTGTAAGGTCCTGCCTCAGCTAGCACTCCCAAGAAAGCAGAACTCTTGAAACAGGTATTGTTTCAAACAGGAACTTTTATTGAGAGTCAGTGAAAGCAGAAAGGCAAAGCAAGATCTGAGGAATTCCCATGTAAACCATTACATTAAAGATTCCCTTCACAAATCCCTCCCCAGTGTCCAGCGCACCTCCAGCCAATCCACAGGTATGAAGTTGTTATGGGAATGGAAATGATAAGGGACAGCTCCCAGGTGCTATGTCTTCCTTTTACAAGGCTCGGAGATAAGGCAGAAGGCTCCTGGCACATTCCTCCCCCTCTTCACATTCAAAGCAATACATTAAAGGCAGAGATAACAAAGTAAAGGAAATACATTCATGAGCCCCCCTCCCAATAGAATGGCAGAGCCCCGAAAATATGATTTTGAAGGGGTCCTGACACTGGGAAGATTCTGGAAAAGATAATCAAGCAATGAATCAGCAAACATATAGAGGCAAACAAAGTCATTACCAAAAGCCAACAGGGGTTTGTCAAAAACAGATCAGGTCAGACAAATCTCATTGCATTCTTTGACCAGGTGACAAAATTAGTGGACCAGAGGAATGCTGTGGATATAATTTACTTGGATTTCAGTAAGGCATTTGATAAAATAGACTACAATCTACTATTTATAAGATAGAAAAATGTGGGTTAGACAGCATAACCACCAGATGGATTTGTAGCTGGCTGACCGGCTGTACTCAGCATGTGGTCCTCAATGGAACTGCATCTACATGGAGGGAAGTGTGTAGTGGGGTGCCCCAGGGCTTTGTTCTGGGCCCAGGGCTCTTCAACATCTTCATCAACGATTTAGATGAGGGGATAGATGGAGAACTCATTAAATTTGCAGACGACACCAAGCTGACAGGAATAGCCAACACTCCAGAAGACAGGCTTAAAATACAGAAGGATCTTGACAGACTTGAACATTGGGTGCTATCTAACAAAATGAAATTCAATGATGAAAATGTAAGATTCTACATTTAGGCAAGAAAAACCAAATCCATAGGTACAGTATAGGTGGTACCTTGCCCAATAGTAGTAACTGTGAGAGAGATCTCGGAGTCCTAGTGGATAATCACTTAAATATGAGCCAGCCGTGTGCTGCAGCTGCCAAAAAAGCCAACACAGTGCTAGGCTGCATTAACAGAGGGATGGAATCAAGATCACATGAAGTGTTAATACCACTTTACAATGCCTTGGTAAGGCCACACTTGGAATACTGCATCCAGTTTTGGTCACTACAATGTAAAAACATGTTGAGACTCAAGAAAGAGTGTAGAGAAGAGCAACAAAGATGATCAGGGGACTGGAGGCTAAAACATATAAGGAACGGTTGCTGGAATTGGGTATGTCTAGTTTAATGAAGAGAAGGACCAGGGGGGACATGATAGCAGCCTTCCAATATTTCAGGGGTTACCACAAAGAAGAGGGAGTCAAGCTATTTTCCAAAGCACTTGAAGGCAGGACAAGAAGCAAGGGATGGAAACTAATCAAAGAGAGAAGCAATCTGGAACTAAGGAGAAACTTCCTGACAGTGAGAACAATTAACCAGTGGAACAACCTGCCTCCAGAAGTTGTGAATGCTCCAACACTGGAAGTTTTGAAGAAGAGATTGACAACCATTTGTCTGAAATGGTATAGGGTTTCCTGCCTGAGCAGGGGGTTGGACTAGAAGACTTCCAAGGTCTCTTCCAACTTTATTATTATTTATTTTTATTATTTTTTATTATTGCTATTGTTATTATCTTCCCTTTCTGAGCTAAATAACTGGTTCCAGGTGCAGCCCATCCAGAAGAGCGGGGCTGCCTCCTCACAGGTTGCCTGGCTGACCTTTGTGCCTGCCTCCTCTCAGCTCTGCCTGCTCTGGGATCTGGAGGAGGAGGCAGTTCTTCTCTATCTCCACTGACCAGCTGCAGCTGTGTGCCCTCTCCAGCTGAAGCCTCTGGGCTTCCCAGATGCAGCTGTGCCTCTCCTGTCTCTAGCTCAGCAGGCTGCTTGTCTGGTGGCTCCCCTGTGCTCAGCCCTCCAATCCTGGCTTGTAGCACTTGGCTGCCGACTGATCCTCCTCTGAACTAGCATCTGAAGAGGCGTCTGGGGAAGCATTTGGGGGAGTCATCACATGCTGTGGCAAAGGTACCATGAAGGCTGTGGCATTTACGGTCCAAAATAAGTAGTTCTATTAGGAATCTGGGCGTGCTGGAAGGGACCCTCTCTGGTCAGGGCAGGAATCTAGGTTAAGGCCTCCCTGACCAGCCTCTGCCACCCCTCCCGGCCCCTCCTTTGGTTTGGCTGTCCAGCTGCTCTTATCCTGAGGAAGCTTCTCTAACATTAGCCTGAATCAGCTTCCATTCCATCATTCCTGCACTTCAGAATGAGGAAAACCAGATTTTTTTCCCCTTCTCTGTGGTATGCGAAGAAGGCTATCCCCTCTCCTGGGGGCTTCTGGTTTCTTAGCCCCAGCTCCTCTCCTCCCTCTTCATGAGGCTTCCTTTCCAGTTCTGCCTCAACCTCCTGCTTTTCTCCACTACCACGCTGGTTTGTCTTGTCAGAATGTGAGCTTAGTGGAGATGAGGCCACCCAATCACATGTGTATGTGTATGTATATATGTATATGTACTGTATATGTACATGACTTTTATTTATCATATTTAAGAACTGTCCATCTCCCTCACAGAGGAACACCGGGCAGCGTACAATAAAATATTAAAAGCATAAAAACAGTATGCAAAATTTAAAAGAGGCAAGCCCTGTTAAAAATCAACTGAAAAGGCAAAGGGAGAGCTTTCAGGGGACTAAGCAGCCCCACGGCCACCTGCTCATCTGCCCGCCCCAAGCAAGGCCGCAGAGCCAGGCTGTCACCCCTTTCCTGAAGGCTAAGTGGGGGGGAGGAATATTCCATAAGATGGGGGTAACGGCTGAGAAGGCTCTCTTCCTGGACCTCCTTAACAACCCTGCCTGACTGCGTGGAATGGGCTGATGTAACAGGAGGAAGCTGGTTCCATGGTAGCCTGGCCCCAGGCCATGTAGGGCTTTATAGGTCATAACCAGCACCTGGAATTGCACCCATAAACACACCAGCACATGCAGCAGAGGTGTTACATGTGTCATTCTTTAGATGCTAAAAATTGCTCACTTGGCGACATTTTTTTTACCAGCTGAAGCTCCTGGCTACTTTTCAAGGGTAGCCCCATGCAGAGCATGTTGCAGTAGTCCAGTGGTCCCCATCCTTTGCAGCTGGGTGGCCCAATGGGGGGGAGAGAACTGGGGAACTGGGCTGCATAAGTGGGGGGCCAGCAGGAACATGTTTGACATGTGCAAGTTGAGCTGTGCACACGTGTGCATGCATACCAACCCGCTGCTTGCATGAGTTGAGCTGCGCACGTGCATGCTGGTCTACTGCTCACATGACCTGGTTCCAAATAGGCCAGGACCTGGTAGTGGGCTGTGACCCAGGGGTTGGGGACCCCTACAGTAGATGGCCAGGACAGTGTATCCTAGTGTACCTCCAAATCCTGCTGTCTCTTTTGCAGTCATGTCACATTGCTGGCTGTTTTTCTCAGAGTAGTCTTGATTATCTATCCATCCTATCGGATGGAAAGGCGTGATAGAAAAGTTGGGCTCAGCAGTTTGAGGAGGGGTTTTCCTAATCCTGGCCACAGTTTCACACGCAAAGGGGAAAACTGGGTTGGAGGAGAGTCAGAGAAAAAAGTAGGGAGGTTGAGTTCTAGCAGCCTCTGATTTTTTTCTGAGATTTGGAGGTTGTCCATGGTGCATACCAGCATATTGTCAGAAGCTCTAGAATGTGCTTCATGAATCATTCACATGGTTCCCTCCCAATCAAGAGTCTTTTTTGTCCTCAAAAAGCTTCAGTTTGTGATTCATGCAACTCTTGCTCAAGTGCAAACTCTCCCCGGAGACCCAGGAGAGTCAGGGAGGCAGCACAGAAATTAAACAAGTCGCTTTGCAGCAGATTTTGGGCATGGAGAAGACATCTGACTGGGCCAGAGTGTCAACTCTGCGATGAACCTGGCTGAAGCCATCTTGCTTGTTTTTGGTTGCCACAAGAATGGGAGGAGGGGTTATGGAGTTTTTATGCTAGTCTAAACAATTCTCTGGCCCGTGGGAACCAAGGTCATTTCTGTTCGTTAGACTGGGGGTTGAGTCTTATGTTAGAAAGCCCGCCAAACTATTCTATTGGGAAATGTAGCTGATTGCATTGTACTGGGGTGGGAAGTTTAACTTTGTAATAATGCAACTTTTGGAGGGAACTTTAGTCTTGGTTTCACTTTTGACTGTGCCGATATTTTGTAACCAATAAACATGTTCTTAGAGGAAAACTCAAGCCTCGGAGTTCTATTTTAGTTGGTCTCATCTATCGGAAACATGACACAGAGGGTGCCTTTATAGTCATTTAAGGAAGGTCTTTTTGCAATTACAATGTTTGAAAAACATTCATGCTAAAATATGCATTTTGCTGCACACTGCTACCAACAGGTGTTTTTGGTCCCCAACTTTTCCTAATACCTATTTTTAAGGCAGTTCCCCCACTGTGCTTTTGTACATTGTAGTTATGGATATCTAAGTTGTAAATTATGGCAAGATTATTAGCCCAGTGTGCCTCTGCCAAAATAGGATCCGAGCTGAAAAGGTAGATTCATATCTTTTATTTATGCATAAGTAAGAAGATAGGTCTTCCACAGGTACAAGGTGAGAAGTCCCTTAAAAAGGGGGAGGACTCACTTTATATACAGTTCAAACATATTGGGTCTGGCATGTCTTCTCTCATTGCCTAGCATAATGTGACTCATTCTTGCTTCCCTACTTCAAAGAAACTAGAAACATGAATCAAAGGCGCTCCTTGTTACTGAAAATAGTTATTTAAAGAACCCCCCTCCCTTGCTCTCATCAGATAACAGCAATTTCCTTCAGTCTTTTTTTTAGTACTGTTTTTGCTGAACTGTCTTACAAGATTGGGAAATGTGTACAAATTTGGTTCAGAAATGTGAATTTAGGCAAGTTTGCATTTAATTGCAAAGTAAAGCATTTCTCTCCCATCTACTATACTCTTGAAATCTGAACTAACCCTAGTTCACCTTGATACAGACTCTTGTTTTGTGGAGATATGAACACCTCTGCAAAAAAAAATTGTTTATATCTGCTTTAAACACTGCTTTTATGAGTTTTTTTTTATTGTTTTGTCATTTTATTGTTGTGAACTGTCCAGAGTTGTGCCCTATGGGTGGTACAATCAAATCCTTTGAATGACTGATTGACTGTCTGCTCCATCCAGAGTCATATTGAATTGCACAGCCATACCAATTTAATACATTAAATAAAAATTAAAATAAGCAAGAAAATGGTAAGAGAACACCTGTCTGATCTTGATGAATATAAATCACCGGGACCTGATGGATTACATCCCAGAGTTCTGAAGGAGTTGGCAGATGTTAGAACCATTGTACCATATCTTTAAAAAATCCTGGAGCACCGGGGAACTGCCATAGGATTGGAAAAGAACTGATGTGGTTCCCATCTTTAAAAAAAAGGGGGTGGGTGGGTGGGAAACAGACCCAGGAAACTACAGACCAGGAAACTGGAAAGATACTGGAAAAAATAATAAAGATCTGTGAACATCTAGAAACAAAGAAAGTTATAACTAGTAGCGAGCACAGGTTTGTTAAATACAGATCATGCCAAATCAATCTTATTTCACTCTTTGACAAAGTGATTGAATTAGTAGACCAGCGAAATGCTGTGGACGTAGTATACTTAGATTTCAGCAAGGCATTTGATAAAGTAGATCACAACCTACTTCTTGGTGAGCTAAAAAAATGTGAGATAGACAACATCACCACCAGATGGATTGTAACTGGCTGACAAACCATACTCAATGAGGCATCCTTAATGGTATTACACCTACATGGAAGGAAATAAGCAGTGGGGTACCACAAGGCTCCATCTCGGGTCCAGTACTCTTCAATATCTTCATAAATGACTTAGATGAGGGAATAGAAAGGGAACTCATCAAATTTTCAGATGACATTAAGGTAGCAGGAATAGCCAACATCCCAGAAAACAAGTTCAGGTTACAAAAAGGTGTTAACAGAATTAAACAATGGGCCCTAGCCAACAACATAATATTTAAAGTGGAGAAAAGCAAGGTTTTACACCTAGGCAGGAAAAACCAAAGTTACATGTACAGATTAGGTGAAACCTCACAGAGTAACTGTGAGAGGGACCTTGGAGTCCTAGTGGACGATCACTTAAACATGAGTCAGCAGTGTGCAGCAGCAACCAAAAAAGCTAATACAATCCTGGGTTGTATAAATAGAGGCATAGAATCTCCAAAGCACCAGAAGGCAGGACAAGAAGCAATGGATGGAAACTGATCAAAGAGAGAAGCAACCTGGAACTGAGGAGAAACTTCCTAACAGTGAGGACAATTAACCAGTGGAACAATTGGCCTCCAGACATTGTGGGTGCTTCATCACTGGACGTTTTTAAAAAGAGACTGGACAGCCGTTTGTCTGGAATGTATAGGGTCTCCTGCTTGAGCAGGAGGTTGGACTAGATAACTTCCAAGGTCCCATCCAGCTCTGTTTTGATTGATTGAAATTAATTACTTGTTATTTCTTTGGGCTATTCCTTTCAGCTGTCTACTAGTCTGTGAATTGGCATAGATTGTGCTGCTGCCTTGGGCAGGAGAGTGGACTAGAAGACCTCCAGGGTCCCTTACAGCCCAGTGATTGCTTACTGCTTGCTGCTCTGCCACAACAATGAGGAGGCAGGACTGTCTTTACTTATTGCAGGCCAAAGTAAAGAGAACAATTGGTTCAGTGTCCCCTCACTAAACAAAGTTAGTGGGTTCCTTGTAGGAAAGCAGCCCCTTACTCACTGGTCAGTGAAGCATGCCCCAACAGGACAAAGCAAGTTGAAATAGCCGAAGATGACTTGAAGCAGCTTCCTGTGTAGGACCATCACGAAGATGTGGCAGGCTGTTCTTCCAATGTTGGAGGGAAGAGAGGAAGAGCATGGCTCCAAATGCTGCCTTCCCCTGGGGGGCGGCTAGGAAGAGGACATGGGAAGGGGATTCCTGCAGGGACAGAGGAAGGCTACATTTTACCCTTTTGTCTATATGTGGTTCTCGATCCTGCTTTTCCACTCACAGACGGAAGGTGGCAGGATGGCTGGTGCAAACTTCCCATTTCATCCTGAGAAGAGAATGCTGCGTGTTCCGTCTGTTGTCGAGCTTGTGAAGTGGGTATAACAGAACAACAGAATAACAGACTTGGAAGGGATCTTGGAGGTCTTCTAGTCCAACCCCCTGCTTAGGCAGGAAACCCTATACCATTTCGGACAAATGGCTGTCCAGTCTCTTCTTAAAAACTTCCAGTGTTGGAGCATTCACCGCTTCTGGAGGCAGGTAGTTCCACTGGTTAATTGTTCTCACTGTCAGGAAGTTTTTCCTTAGTTCTAGGTTGCTTCTCTTTTTGGTCAGTTTCCATCCATTGCTTCTTGTCCTGCCTTCAGGTGCTTTGGATAATAGGTTGACTCCCTCTTCTTTGGGGCAACCCCTGAGATATTGGAGCACTGCTAATATGTCACCCCTGGTCCTTCTTTTCATTAAACCAGAGCCTCCTGGATAGATGAAGAGGAACATGCTTCCTTAATTAAGCAAATGAAGGCTTTAAGGTGGCCACAGAGGGGGGGCCAAGGGGGGGAGCCAACAGCCTGACAGAGCTGTGAAAAGTTCTCATTAGGCTGTGAGCTCTGATCACCACCAATTGGCACCTGCAGCCAAAGTGATTTTTACACTTTGATACATGCAAACTCTGCGTCAAGAGGGATCAGAGGTAAGCAGCAGAGATGCCCGACCCTTGGGCCATCCAGGGCTTGGGCTGCCTTTGGCTCCCCACATGGGCATGGCCAGTGACCTGCCAGGCTAGACTCTGGCAGGGCCACAAGGGAGGCCTCTGCCCACCCAGAGGAGAAACAGAGAGCGGGGACCCCAGGGGGCAGGAGCGCAAGGGCAAAGGCTGCAGAAAGGGCAGATTGCTGGGAGGACAAGGAACTGCTGCTTCTTAATGCAAACTGATGACATAAAAAGGGCTACCCAGGATTATGGAAAATGGAGGCTACTGTCACATCGGGGGGGGGGGGGTGCTATCCTGGGTAAGGCAAGGGCAAAATCTTGTTGGCTGCTTATACCCAAGTGATAAAATCATTCTCAGTGAGGCAGGCAACTTCTCTCCCTTGAGGTGCTCACCAAATAGAATAGAATAGAGCTGGAAGGGACCATGGAGGTCTTCTAGTCCAGCCACCTGCCCAAGCAGGAGAACTTATACCGTTTCGGACAGGTGACTGTCCAATCTCTTCTTAAAAACCTCCAGTGATGGAGCACCCGCGATTTCTGGAGGCAAGCTGTTCCACTGGTTAATGGTCCTCACTGTCAGGAAGTCTAATTAGACAACTTAAAACAGATTGTAAGAGGTTCCCCTCTATTGCAATATATCTAACCAGCCTTCCTTGATGCTCCCACTTCTAATCCTGCCATTGGGACTGGGGAGATTTTCTGACACTCAGACTCTACCTCGACTAAAGTTCATCCTTGACTTACCACCATAACTGAGTCCAAAATTTCTGTTGCTAAGCGAGACCTTTGTTAAGTGAGTTTTGCCCCATTTTAGACCTTTCTTGCCACATTTGTTAAGTGAATTATTCCAGTTGTTAAATGAGTAACACGATTGTTAAGTGAATCTGGCTTCTTCCCCATTGACTTTGCTTGTCAGAAGTTTGGAAATGGTAATCACATGATCCTGGGACCCTGCAATCTGAATTACGATCACGTCACCACTGGGATGCTGCAATGGTTGTGTGGAAAACAATCATAAGTCACTTTTTTCAGTGCCGTTGTAACTTCGAACGGTCACTAAATGAATGATTGTAAGTCGAGGATTACCTGCTCTGACCTCTAAAGAGAGATTGCACAATCCATTAGCTGTAGTCCAGTGCCAATTTTAAGACAGGCTTAAGATACAGGAGAATCTGGACAGACTTGAACACTGGGTGCTATCCAACAAAATGAAATTCAGTGGTGAAAAAAATAAGGCTCTACATTTAGACAAGAAAATCATATAGCATACTAAAAAGCAGAGACATCACCCTGCCAACAAAAGTACGTACAGTCAAGGCCATGGTTTTCCCAGTTGCAATGTATGGCTGTAAAAGTTGGACCATAAGAAAGGCTGAGTGCAAAAGAATGGAGGCCTTTGAACTATGGTGCTGGAGAAGATCCTGCGAGTCCCCTGGACTGCAAGGCGATCAAACTGGTCAGTCCTAGAGCAGATCAACCCTGACTGCTCTTTAGAAGGCCAGATCCTGAAGTTGAAACTCAAATACTTTGGCCACCTAATGAGAAGGAAGGACTCACTGGAGAAGAGCCTAATGCTGGGAAAGATGGAGGGCAAGAGAAGAAGGGGACGACAGGGAATGAGGGGGCTGGAGGGAGTCACTGAAGCAGTAGGCATGAGCTTCAATGGACTCCAGAAGATGGTAGAGGACAGGAAGGCCTGGAGGAACGTTGTCCATGGGGTCGCGATGGGTCGGACACGACTTCGCAACTAACAACAACAAAAGATTATAAGTGAGCTGGATAATCTACTCTTTTTCCCCAGGATGTGACTCCATCCCCCGTGCTATGGAGGGAGGCTGCCAACCTCCGTTAGAGGCCTGGGGCTGGGGTCCCAGGAGAGGGGACAGGATTGGCCTTGTGCTTGGTTTTAAAGCAGTCAACCCGTCCCCTTCAAAAACCCTCCGTCATTGCCATATCAACAAATCGATTGGGGAAAAAAAAGTCTTGAGAACTGAGGACAGAAACTCCTTTCTTGGAACAAGAAAACATCTAAGAAGTGGAAAGGCAGATTTTGGCCCTGCTGAATCCTCCCCCCCCCTTTTTTTTCCTCCCGTTTCCTGTAGATATATATATATATATATGCTCAATAATATCCTTGAAGATGTGACTCCTGGGTAAATCCATAGTATAAAATAGATAAAAACTCACGATCACCAGGAGAGTAAAAAAGTTTAAAACTTTAATTTAAAACCAAGCTTTCGCTGGGAGCTCCCAGCATCATCAGGGTTAGCAAGCCAGTCTATGGGTGTGCCTTAAGTAAGG
>NW_015387469.1:82743-112359 GCF_001527695.2 Protobothrops mucrosquamatus | reverse complement strand
ACGCAACTCATGGGAAGACAGTGAATACGGGGGAGAACACCTTTAAGAGAAGGGAGGGAGTGAAGGGGACTTCAGCAGGCAGTAAAGCTAACGTCACAGAAACAAAAAGAGCAACCTTTAAATGTGGGAAAGGAGACCAAAACGCAGGTGTGATAGGAACAATTAGGACACAGGCTAATTGGTTGGGGCCAATCACGCGAGAAATAAAATGTAATAATAAAATAGCAATTCTAAATTTGTACTATTCAAATCAGTGCTCAAAATATGGCCAGTGAGGAGGAGCGTCACAGATGCAGTTTAAACTTATCAATTAGTGATGAGGACTTCTTTTTTTAGTGCCAGCAGTGCTGTTCCAGCTCTGCTGAAAGCCTGCTGAGGAAGCCCCCGCCCTCTTTTTCTCTGCCACTCCTTCCACGGCAACGTTAGCTTCGCTTTGGTCTCTATTTGTGGGTTGGGGTGGTTGGTTTTTTTAGCAGCGCTCAGATGTGGTTGGCATAGCAACAGTCTCACTTCCTGAAGTAGATGTTTGGGAAGGATTTGATTTCCAGCCTAAGAAGTCAGCTGGGCTCTTTTCCATGGGGCAGAACAAGCATGGCCGAGATGCTCCATCCATCGCTGGAGACTTATTTTGTGATCAGCAGATTCACCTTCTGTCCCAACAGTCACAGTCCTGTGGCCCACAGTCCTGTGGGTGCTCCGTCACTGTGGGTGCTCCATCACTGGAGGTTTTCAAGAAGAGGTGGACAGCCATTTGTCTGAAATGGTGCAGGGTTTACTGCTGGAACAGGAAGTTAGACTAGAACAGACATGTCAAACTCGCGACGTCATGTGACGTCGCACAACGTATCGGAGCTTTTTCGCCATTGCCGGTAATGGGGTGGGCGCGGCTCCGGTATGATGAAACCGGCCTGTGGGCTGGCAGTTTGACACCCCTGGACTAGAAGACTTCCAAGGTTCCTTCCAACTATATGCTATGTTACTAGCTTTCCTGGTGTTAATCATACAGGCAGATGGGCTATGAGTTCCCAGGGGTCTCACTTGGTTCAGCCCAACATATTTCAACATGCAAAAGATAATATTTTGTTTTTTCCACACGTAACTGCTATTCAGCTAGACCTAAAGTTTTGCATAAACTGACAACTTCTTCCTGTAGTGAGATGGAATATGAAATGGATATTTTCCCAGGACAGAAGAATAGGCAATATTTCTTTTCACGAGTTCTCTGCCACCTGTGACTGACAAAGTGGCCATTTAAAGCAAAAGGAACCAAAGATAAATCAGTGTTTGGTGGCATAGCTGCTATTTTGCCAGGCTGCTGGTGAACACGGGCCTAGTGGGACATCCTCTATAATCCAATTGTTTTCAAGCTCCCTTTCTCAGCTTTTGGGCATTGCCCAGACCAAGCCTCTGAACTGCAGAAGAGAAGCAGATTAAGGGATGTAGTTATAGCTAGCACAAAGCTGCAGCAGGTATGTGCCCAAAATGAAGACTTATTGGAAGAATGACAGCAAATTGGAGCTGCTGCTGCTGCTGCTGCTACACTTTTGTGAATAAACCATTTGCTGGCAACTGGCAATGGAGTGGTTTTTAAGAGGGCTTGGCAGCAACTTCATAATAGCAAGATTTAGAAGCCTTTATCTATGAAATAATAATGGCTTGGTGCAGAATGCTCAAAGTATGTTAACTCTTCTGTAACAGCTGGAACTATGTGGAGAATCAGAAGCAAATTACTCGACTTTTGAGGCATTTGCACAGCTCTCATGTACAATACTCCTTTTTTGGTTGCTTGTTTTGATGGTCTGTAATTAGTCAGTCAGAAAGCTGATAGGAAAGGAGTGTCTCTTTGCTTGTATTCATCTATGGATTTTGCTGATTGGTAGAAGTAAAAAGGAATCTATTGTACCCAAATAATCTCAGTTAATTCTCTTCTGTAATTTTGATGTTAAATTTTCCCCTTAATTTTAGAATAATTGACTTCCAGGTGGAGAAATGGCAGACTAACATAGAACATAGAATCATAGGCTGGAAGAGTCTGTGTGTGGGGGTGTCTTCTAGTCCAGCCTCCTGCCCATGGCAGGACACTTTATACCATCCTGATCAAATGGCTGTCCAGTCTATTCTTGAAAATCTCCAGTGATGGAGCACCCATAACTGCAGGAGGCAAGCTGTTCCACTGGTTAATTGTTCTCATGGTCAGCAAATTTCTTTGGAGAATAAGTCAATCCCCTCTTCTCTGGCTCAGCCCCTCAAGTATTGGAAGACAGCTATCATGCCCCCCCCCCCAATCCTTTTCTTTGACAGACTAGGTACAGCTGGTTCCCTCAACCGTTCATCATAGAACCCTTTATCATCTTTGTTGCTCTTCTCCGCGCACTTTCTAGGGTCTTGACATCTTTTCTGTATCGTAGTGACCAGAACTGGGCAAAGTATTTCAAGTATGCCCTTACTAGTGTGGTATAAAGTGGTATTATTATTTCTTGTTGTCTTGATGTTATCCTTCTGTTGATGCAACCTAAGAACTGCATTGGCTTTTTTGGCAATTGCAGCACACTGCTGGCTCATACTTAAGTGAGGTCTAGTAGGACACCTAGATCTCTCTCACAGTTACTACGTTTGAGCCAGGTACTGCCTATTCTATATCTATGCATTTGCTCAAGTCCTGGAACTTTTATTTTATTTTCTTCTGTCTGAAATTTGGCTGGACAGTTGGAGTCCTAATGGACAATTATTTAAACATAAGCCAGCTGTGTGCTGCAGCTGCCAAAAAAAGCCAACAGGGCAGAATATTATATTTCCTCAAAGGATCTTAAAGAGGCAAAAAAGCATGCCCAGTTTTTTGTTTCTTAATAGCCCCAAGTCTCCCTCCCCCAAGCAGAAACCAGCTCTGTAGAAATGCAGATGTAAATAATCCATTCAGGAAGTTTGGAGGCCTCCAGCTAGAAGCTTAGGAAGACAAAGACACCTAAAGTCTACATACCCCACCCAAACTCTAAGACAGGACGTAATAGGATTAACCCACAGATGCCAAAGGAGCACAGTCAGATTCAGGTCAAAGTACATGACACAGGAAATACAAAGCCTCAAACAGGAATAGGAAACAACCTCAAGACCCCCAGAGGATATAAAAACCCACTCCCTACATGTGCTCTCTCTCTTTTCTTCCAGAGCCATCTTTCTGTCTGGCTCTCCTCTTCAATAAACTGCAACCTTCTTTCTAAAGCAGTCGCCATATTGTTTATTCCCGGCTTGGATGAAGACTTTTCCTTCAACATGATACTACCACTTTATAATGCCTTGGTAATGCCACCCTTGGAATACTGCATCCAATTTTATAATTCTGAAAATCCTCTGGGGCAAAGCAGCTGCCGGACCATGGCAGTTTCCAATTTCTTTTACTATAATCATTTCCAGGAGGAAAGGAAAAAATCCTATGTACGATTAAGTGAAAAAAATTACTTAAGAGCATCTGCCTGACTGGGTGTAATTCTAACGTGATGACATGAGCTGGTACTTTGGGGATAATGAAATAAAAGAACAAAGAAGGAAGCAAGAAACAAGAAACAAGGGGAAAATAATTGAAAGTGGTAATTCAATTTAAAAGAATTATTTTCCTAATGATTCATGGGTACATTAATGATTTCAGTTGAACAAAAGTGCCTCCGGACTCCCCTTTCTGTTTACAGAGCTCTTTGGGTGTTGGCAGGAAAAACCAAACACACAGGTGGAGAACAGGCGGCACCTGGCTCTAAGTAGCGCATAGGAGAGGGATCTGGGACTCCTTTTTGGAGGGTGGTCAGCAGCCCCCAAAGGTGGAAGGAGCACCCAAATGACAGAGCAGAGGAGGCACTGGGGGCCTCTCCTTGGGCTCCACTATTTGCAGAAGCTGCAGTTCCTCATGTCCTTTATCACACACAGCGGCTGGTTCACACAGACCAAGCCATTGTTTATGTAATCATGGAATATTGCATAAATTGCAAATGGTCGAGATAGCCTAACCTAGCCATAAACTGAGAGTTATGGAGCACAATGGCTGGGTTCAGACAACATGCAACTACAAGCCAATAAACCACATAGTGATTTACCAGGATGGTTTTCCTTTCTTTCAGCAGCTCCTTGACTCTTGACTGGGCTGTTTATCACGTCACCTGAGATTCCTTACTTAGGTTAGAGTTATGCAGAGGTATAGCTGTGGTAGCAAGGCCAACAAATAGAAAGTAGACAACTCATGTTCTCAGGGAGGAATTTATCCAGGGATGATATTGTGCTGCTGAATGGGGCAGTGAAGACATACTGAAGACAAATGCCATTAAAGGAAAGAGAGTAGCCATTTACAAAACAGTCATTGAAATGTAACACGGACGTTCTTGGCTTGATTAATTATTTAAACTGATAAAATAATTTAAAAAATTAAACATTAATTGATTGGTTGATTGATTATTGATTGATGTGCAAGAAAAACCAAATGCACACATATAGAATAGGTGGTACTTGGCTCAACAGCAGAAACTGTGAGAGGGATTTAGAAGTCATACTAAACAATCATTTAAATATAAGCCAGCCGTGTGCTGCAGCCATCAAAAAAGCCAATAGCAATAGCACTTAAACTTATATACTGCTTCACAGTGCTTTACAGCCCCCTCTAAGCAGTTTACAGAGTCAGTCTGTGGCCCCCAACAATTCGGCTCCTCATTTTACCAACCTCGGAAGGATGGAAGGCTGACTCAACCTTGAGCCGGTCAGAATTGAACTGCCGAACTGCTGGCAGACAGCAATCAGCAGAAGTAGCCTGCAGTACTGCACTCTAACCACTGTGCCACCAGTCCTAGGTTGCATCAACAGAGGAATAGTATCAAGATCACGTGAAATGTTAATACCCCTTTATGCTGCACTAGTGAGGCCACGCTTGGAATACTGTGTCTAATTCTAGTCACCAAGATTCAGAAAAGATGTTGGGACCCTAGAAAAAGTGCAGAGAAGAGCAACAAAGATGATAGGGGTCTGGAGGCTAAACATGCAATGAATGGTTGACAAATGACATGATAGCAATGTTCCAATATTTGAAGGGCTGCCACAAAGAAGAGGGGTCAACCTATTCTCCAAAGCACCAGAGGGAAGGACAAGAAGTAACAGTAACAGTAATAATATCTATGGTTCATCACACAATCAGCCAAAGGTTCAGACTGGATTTGGCATTTTTGTTTACCTATTGAGTCCTTAGCAAGGACCTGGGATAGGCAGATGTGGATGTTTGATGTGTTACAAATATCGTCGCAGGATGGAAGCTGTTCCGAGTAAAGCAATTGACTGATGGTGAATTTGTCAATGCCGATGGTGTTCAAGTGGTGCTCCAGTTGTTTTGGGATTGCACCTGTGCCTATTACTGTTGGGATTACCTTTGCTTGCTTCTGCCATAGTTGTTCTATTTCTATTTGCAGGTATTTGTATTTTGTGATCTTCTCCAGTTCTTTCTTTTCTATTCTGCTGTCTCCAGATGCTACCACATCCACTATCCAGACTTTTTTGTCTTTCTTAACAACAGTTGTTAAATCTGGGCTGTTCTGTGACATGTGCCTGTTGATTTGAATTTTAAAGTCCCAGAGCACTTTAGCTTCTTTATTTTATACTACTTTCTTGGTCCTTTGGTCCTATAAGTTTTAACTTGCAGGCCAGTGATATTTCTTGCAAAATAATTGTTGTTATTTTGTCATGGTATTGCTTGTAGTCATTCTTGCAAGAGCTTACCAGATGGTCCACTATTTCTTCAGCTTCTTTGCAGAAGTGGCATTTGTTATCTGTTGCTATTTTCTCAATTTTGGCTTTGCCAAAAAGGACTCTGCGTTTTTATTCACCTATCAAGTCTTTCCAAAGGACCTGGAATAGGCAGATCTTTCTTGATAAAGGTATCTTGGACTAGAAAGAAGGCCCATTAAAGTGAATGTCGAAATCCCTTTAAGCCAGCAAGGGTCCCACTGCACAAAGGCATCACATTGGAAAAAGAGGCAAATATTAATCTTTCACCTGGCCCGGGGAAGGCAGTAAACCATGTATTTCAAGGATCAGCTCTTTGTCTGTGGAGTTAGTCCAAGGCATGTCTTGGACTTGAAGGCAGGTCCATTAAAATGAATGCCGAACTCCCTTTCAAGCACCAAGTGTCTCTGTAAGGCCTGCCTCAGCTAGTCCTCCCAAGAAAGCAGAACTCTTGAAACAGGCATTGTTTCAAAAGGAACTTTTATTGAGAGTCAGTGATAGCAGAAGAGCAAAGCAAGATCTAACATTTTCCCACACGAAAGGTTACATTAAGACATCCCTTTCAAAACCCCACCCCAACAGCCAATATCCAGTTTGATTTCATCCAATCCTCAGATGCGAAGTTGTTATGGGAACCGAGGTGATAAACACAGATCCCAGGCACCGTTCTCAGGGTTTCATTTCCTCCCATCGGAGTGGAGATAAGACAGATGACCCAGAGCACATTCTTTTCCCGTTCACACACCAAGGTACCAAAGGGGTGAGGAACAAAGCAGAGGAAACACTGACCAACCTCCCCCCTCCCAACAGCATGGCTGAACAGCCTCCCCCCTCCCAGCAAAATCGGGAAAAAAGGGAATAGAAAAGTTGAGGGTCTGACCGTCCCACTCTAAACAGGTATTCAATTGGAAAAAGGAGTCACATATTCATCTTTGTCCTGGTCCTAGGAAAGTGGGAAACCATGTCTTTTGATGATCTGCTCCCGACAAGCATCCAATTGCACAAAGAGTCACATATTCATCTTTTCCCTGGTCTGGGGAAGCTGGAAAACCATGTTTTCAGGATCCTCTCGTTGTCTGCAGAGCTATCCAAGGCAAAACTTGGACTTGAAAGCAGGCCCATTGAAATGAATGCCAAAATGCCTTTCAGTCAGTAAATGTCCCACATCAGACAGGAGTCAAATTGGAAAAAGCAGTCACATGTTCACCTTTGCCCTGGCCCGGGGAAGCTGGAAAATCATGTGTTTTCAGGCTCTGCTCCTCGTCTGCGGAATTAATCAAAGGGATAGATTAGATTTTAAAGTAGGGGACCCCTACTTTAGATTAGATTTTAAAGTAGGGGTCCCCAACCCCGGTCCATGGACCAGTACTGGGCTGTGGCATGCCAGCAACCGGTCGGCACAACAATCAAAGCCCCATCTGTGGGATGCAGCCAGCACACAAAGCTACACCCCCTCCGGTCCGTGGAAAAACCTCTGTCCACGGAACCAGTCCCTGGGGTCCAAAAGTTTGGGGACCTCTGCACTAAAGTGAATGCCAGAATCCCTTTTTAGCCAGCAAGTGTCCTGCTCCAATCAGGCGTCAAATTGGAAAAGGAGTCATATACTTATCTTTTCCCTGGCCCAGGGAAGGCAGAAAACCACGTGTTTTCAGGATCCACTCCTTGTCTGCAGAGTCAGTCCAAGGCATAGCCTTGACTTGTCAGGAAGGTCCTTATAGTGAATGCCAAAATGCCTTTCAGCCAGCAAGTGTCCCGTTCTAGACAAGCATCGAATTGGAAAAGAACTCACATGTGAATCTTTGCCATGGCCTGGAGAAGCCAGAAAACCAGAATTTGTTCCTAGTCTGCAGAGTGACCAACTGCTTGGTTGGCAGTAGCTGGGGAGAGACCCTCCTGAGTCATCCCGTTTTGTGGCGCTTGGGTCTCAAAACTTGTCCTCCAGGTTTCAAGATGACAAACCCAGCATCTTAATCACTGTGTCAGATTCCTGTCTTTGCTTTCTTTGATGCTCACTAATAACTGCCATAACTGAGGGGGAAGGGGCATTTGGGAGAGGAAGGTGTGAAAGAATGCTGTGGGAATTTGGGGGAGCATGGACACTAATAGGAACCAGAGGTGTCAAATGAGCCATCTTCCCCCCTTCAAGGACGCCATGGGAAAGGAATATACAGCGGTGCCTGAGGCACCAAGTTCCCAAAACATCGGAACATAGCCTGATTGGACTACTCTCACTGGGGGGAGGGTTTTGGACATAGGGGATTGCTTTAAATATATGCCTTTTGCGTTGTCTCCTTCAAAACTTGCCTAGTTCACTCTGCACTCACCATCTCTAGTAAAAGTACCTTTTTCTCTAGCACCTATGGAGTCAAGGGTTGCTCTTTCCTAGGGAGTCAATTGAGGCCAATCTGACACACTAGCCACTGTCTTAATACTTGTGCGCTGCCCAGCACAAGTATTAAAATATGCCAATAATGTAATATCAAATGCAAACAAGAAACAAGCCAACCGATGCAAAAGAAAACCAGTAAAGCATGCCATGCAGTGTAGCAGAAATAAGAATGCTGAACTTCTCCTAAAGGAGGTCCATTGTTCTAGGGCAGGGCTCTGCAACCTTGACAACTTTAAGACTTGTGGACTCGGCTGAGGAATTCTGGGAGCTGAAGTCCACAAGTCTTAAAGTTGTCAAGGTTGCAGACCCGTGTTCGAGGGCTTTGTGGTCCACCCACTCTGTCTTTTGGGTCTCTGATGGTAGACAGAAGGTAAATTCTTTTGTTTCTTTTTCCTGTATAACTGAATATTTTTTTATTGTTGTCTCATATTACATTATGTCACTTTCTTATGCTACTTTATAATAAAGACTTAAGTCCTCATGTTGATGTGATCGTTGCTTCCAAATCCAAAAAAACCTGTGACCAGCCCTTCTGGGCTGGAGGTGTTAGCACATCTGCTTGAGATCAGACACAGGTCATTCAGATACTGCCATGATGTAACATGACACCATTTCTTTCATGGGTTGGGTTTACAAAAGTATCTAAGTTAGTTAGTGACTAAGTTAGTGACTGAGCAGCTGCAACGTTGTTTGCTTTTTCTTCTTGTACTTTTCATTAGTTTATAATTTGTTGAACCACATGAACCAAGGATATGAATTATTAATTCAGCCAGGAGATGAAAGAAATCCATTTAAGCATTCTGGAGCCGGTGGGCTGTGGCTATGGAAAGAGGCCCTTGGCTTCATATGCTGATCAGCAGGTGCAGTCTTGTGATCATGCTCACGTGATGCCGACTGCATGATCTTCCACGAAAGTAATCAACAAAAGTAAAGACACATAAATCAAGCTGCTCTCCTGAGAGCCAAAGAGAAGCTGGAAGATCCATCAAAGAGTTCAAAACTGCAAATATTACTATTCATGAAAAGTAGAAAGCCGTCTTCACTGACTCTTAATATGCTCCTTTGTAAATTGCTTTGAGATTTATGGCTGAGGAGGTATAAAGGCTAGGAGCTGTTATTACCCCTGGGTAAGATATAATTCAACACCAGCGGAACTGGCAGATGTAAGCACAGAGAAACTAAAATTAGTGGAGAATAAACAATGGCTTGCTTTAAATATGTGCCAATTAATATGCAAACTTTAAGCAGTGAGGTTTCAAAGCAGCCTGAGGAGCTTTCATAGAAAGACACCACTAGGAAACAACTGACGACACAGTCTGAAATGGAGGGCAGCCTGGGAAGAGACCACAAGAATCCTCCAGCCCAACCTCCGTGAGGTGCAGAAAAACCAATTACAATATCCATCTGAGAATCTACCACCTTTGTAGGAGATTGTTCCATAGTTCTACACATGTTAGTATAAAGGTTTTTTTCCCAATATTTAAACTAAATCTAGATATGTATCTTTTCTAGTCCTATTTTCTGTAGTCATGGAAAAGAGTTCTTTCCTATAACTTATGAGACAAAAAACAATGGATGGAAACTGAACAAAGAGAGAAGCAACCTAGAACTAAGGAGAAATTTCCTGACAGTTAGAACAATTAATCAGTGGAACGACTTGCCTCCAGAAGTTGTGGCTGTTCCAACACTGGAGGCTTTTAAGAAGAGATTGGACAACCACTTGTTTCAAATTGTATAGGGCAGTGATGGTGAATCTTTTAGAGACTGAGTGCCCAAAACCCACCCCCCACCCCTGTCCCTGCTCGGCCGTGCCCGCTGGGCCTACTTCACAGCCCACCACAGATCACCCAGGCAGCCCAGCAGCGCCATGGCAGCCATGCCCTCCGCCCATGCCCCACAGCATCATCTGCACACGATGTGGCACAAGGGCGGAGTCTTGTCCCCACTGCCTGGTTATCATGTCCTTGGCTGCGCTGCTTTGCGTGGGCCATGCTCAGGGGTGACTCTTCTCCAGGGGGCTGCTGGTGAGGAGGGGGGCATGGCTGGGGCGATGGTGTGTGTGCCCACAGAGAGTGCTCCAAGTGCCGCCTCTGGCACGCGTGCCATAGGTTCGCCACCACTGGTATAGGGTCTCCTGCTTGAGCAGGGGGTTGGACTAGATCACTAGAAGAGGTCCCTTTCAACTCTTATTCTGTATATACACTTTGGACCTAGCACAGAAAACTCTGATTTAAAAGGAAGTGGCTGGAAATACAACTGTGATAACCCCATATAACTTACCTCAGGTGCTTGACACTGGAGAAAACAACAGAGAAACCTTCTTTTCAAAGCTGTAACTGATTGTATTTATTTTTAACTGTGTATTTTGGGACACTGAGCAGACGGATGAGGTAATAACATTAATTGGTGATTAAAATCACAAGTAAACAAGGAAGACATAAAATATCAAAGCCACGTGTGAACTTGTCAAAGCACTGAGGAAATGAACTTCCAAAGAAATGTTGGACTTATCACTGCAGGAGATCATTCTTCGTATCTGCTGCAAATGGAACAGGGACACCAGGGCCGGCAGCACCACTCCATCCTGACAGGCAGCCAAGAGACTCAGGCAGCCCCACCGGACACGGCAAAGGGTGTAAACATGGCCAACCAAAAACAAGCTGGAAGAGAAGCAACCAGACAAAAGTAGAGGACAAAGTGCCCCATAAAAGAAATATGGACGGCGTATAAATGTGACACAACAGCTGAGCCACATAATGAAAAGCAGTCACTCTTTCTTTCCTGCAAAGTAGGCATCTCCATTTTTACCTTATGTTCAAGGTGCTTAAACATTTCTTTTCTATTTTCCTTGTTGGTATCGTTGAACGAGCTTTATTGTTAGAGGTAGCAAAGTGGTGTCTACTGGTGTGTTTTCTGTTGCACACACTCCTATCGTTCTGAAAATTCCATGGTCCTCCCACTTCCTGGTGGGATGCAAACATCACTCATGGAAATTTCACCAAAATTATTTTAAGCTTGGAAAGAAATGTCAGCAGCAAAATATTTTGCTGCTAATTAGAGAAACAGGCAAAACCCCATAATTTTTTCACATGATTTATTAGCAATGTCTTATGACTCAGATATTACAACTCAGATATGGTATTTTGTGGGGTGTATATGCTATCCAGAGTCAAGTAGATTTGGATAATTATCCTAATCAAATGAATTTAATTTCAGGTATATAGTTGCATGAGTGCAAAAACATCCATCTCAGTCTGAATCAGTAGATTCCAGTGCATCCGTTTTCTCTAGAGAAGGGTCCCCAACCTGTGCACCATGGCCACTAGTGGGCCATGAGGGGTATGCAACTGGGCCGCAAAAAGAACTACTGAGCACTTGTGTATGCACATCATCACTTGCACAAGCAGCAGGTGAGCACATGTTCATGCAGTCCATTTATGTGAGCCGCAGGTGCACATGCACGCCGGTCACGCAAATGGAACTGCATGTGCGCACTTGCCAGCCACTCGTGTGAAACCATCCCTTCCCCCCCACTGGTCCATGAAGCCCGAAATGTTGGGGAACTCTGCTCTAAAGGCTCCCCCCATTGAGCTGCAGTGTTCTCCAACCATCCTTGACTAGCCTGAAAACTGTTTCAACAACCATTTTTTCTGCCTTCACTGCTAATGTGTTTCTTCAGTCCCTGGCATTGCTCCAAAGTAAAGGATGACTGCAGCAGGGAATGCTTGTATTGTGGTTGTTGAGTGAATTGGTCACGTGGGCACATCTGAAGAGACTAAAAGCATTTGAAATGTGGATTTACAGGCGGCTGTTACGTATAAGCTGGGTTGACAAGATCAGAAATGAGGAGGTGATAAGCCGCCTGGGAAAGCCAAGGGAAATCATCAAAACAATTAAAAAACAAAAATTAGAATATTTCAGACATGTGATGCGACACCCAGAAAAATAAGGCATTTAATCCTCCAGGGAAAGATTGAAGGCAAACGAGGTCCAGGCAGAAGAAGAACATCGTGGCTTCAAAATCTAAGGGACTGGTTTGGACAAAACTCAGCAGCACTTTTTCGTGTGGCTGCTGATAAAAACAGGATCACCAACATGATCGCCAACGTCCGATAACAGATATGGCACAAGAAGAAGAAGAAGGGCACCTGTGACGACTCCCACAAAATAAAAGGACCTACACCAGCTGACCCCTTGGGAAAGCAAAACTCTTGACTCCATTGAGGTTAATCAAAAGAACTTTTACTGAGAGAAAGTGGATACAGAAAAGTCAGGTGGAATCTGAAAGTCCCACACAAAGCACAAAACAGTTCTTTTGTTTTCCCCACACCCAACCCCCCTGACCAGTCCATCAGCAGCCAATGTGATGCTGCAGGATTGTTTTGAGAATGCTGAGGTGCTGGGTCAATAACAGGTCATTCTCAGGGCACAATGGCCTTGGAACCAGGCTGGAACTGGGAAGGAGTCTGCTTCATCTCTGAAGACAATCCCCCTCCCTAATTCCCAAGTGGTTACAGGAAAAGCAAAAGTATGCAAATAATGCCTGAAACCTTCCTCCCCCCCAACCAAATGGCAATACACCAGCATACTGGACCTGACATGCTGCCCACCCTAAAAATGGCAGTTCTGTAGAAGAAAACATAATAAACAGGGAGAGAAAGAAAACATGAAATTAACAGAAATCTTATTTAGGTTTATCTGGGTATTGGTTATGAAAATGTTTTACAAGTCTGGGAGCCCTAACGTGACGGTGATTGACCCACTCATTTTGAGCTTTGGGGAAATCCTTCCATGCTACCAAATATTGGAGTTCTCCGCTATGCCCGTGGGAATCTAAAATTTCACAAATTTCAAAATGCTGCTTCCCCTCTACCATCATTGGCTCAGGAGGTGGTGGAAGGCTTGGTCTAAGGAGAGAAACAACCTCAGGTTTTAACAGATTACAATGGACCACAGGGTGGACCCTATGAAAGGATTTTGGCAATTCTAATTCCACAGTCACAGGGTTTATAATATGTTTGATGGGAAAAGGCCCCACAAACTTGAGCCCTAAAGTTTTTTGACTTTTTGACTTTTGCAGAGACTGTAGGTAATATTGAATGGTTTGGGTTCCATGCGTTTCTTGTCAGCTTGAGCTTTATAAGCCTCCCAGGCATCTTCACAACAGGCCATGCATTTCATAATTGGGAAACCCATTCTTTTAACAATGCCACCAAAGGGTCATTCAAGGGCAGTTCAGGCATAGAAGTAAAGTCCTGACCCATAGTCACCCTGAAAGGGGTGAATCCCATGCTACTGTGTACAGAATTGTTATAAGCCACTTCTGCAAAAGGCAACGAGTCAGTCCAATTATCCTGTTGATAACTAATAAAGCATCTGAGATATTGTTCCAATACTGAGTTCACTCATTCATACACCCCATTCGTTTGGGGGTGGTGACTGGAACTGAGCCCCTGAAAGTCTTCAAGTTAAGGAAGGGTCGCCAAAATGTAGACGTGAATTGCACCCCTTTGTTCAAAAAGATGCAAGTGACCCATGTAATCGATAAATATGATGTAAAAATAATTTGGCTACCCTCTGCGCCGATGGGATTTTTGGATATGGGACAAAGTATACTTGTTTAGAAAACAAAAGTCACGACCCATATAACAGTGTTTCCTGAGCTTTCAGGGAGTTCCACAACAAACTCCATGGAGATCTCTCTCCAGGGCGTTGACAGCTTGGCCATGATTTGAAGGAGTCCTGGGGTTTTCCATTGTCTGTATTTGGCTGAGGCACAGACAGCTTGCCACATAGCTCTCAATGTCCTTTTTGAGGGACAGCCACCAGAATTGTCTTTTTATCAGCTGTAAAGTCTTTACAAAACCAAAGTGTCGCACCACTTTGGAGTCATGGCTTTTCCCCCAAAAAACCTCATTTAATAACTGCAATGACTTATGACCAAAATCCTAACCTCAATTGTTGTAAATCAGGGACCAATTGTCATGGGCTGGAAACATATAAAAAGCATTGTGCCACGGTGGGTGTAAGAGGGGAAAAGGCTTCATCTATTCCACTACCCTGCCCCAACTTCCAGGTCACTTCTATTCTGACAGAGTGGGACCATCGTGGATTGTCAACACTCCCCTCACCTGAATCAGACTGAGCATCTTTCTGTCCCATCACTTTCTCTCTCTTTCTCTTGTCTTCCACAATGGTATTGCTATAGATTGCTGCTTTTGGCAATATTGTCCCAGTATCCTTTTCATTTTGCTTTGCAGTAAAATTATTTATTAGTTAAATTTATTTGTTGTCCATGTCATAATGGGGCTACTCTGAACAGATTACAACAGCAAAATGGAAAAAAATGTTTAAAAATGTAAGTACAACAATAGCAGAACATCGAAAGAACAGAAATAAACAATAAAAGTACAATAATATGAATTAAAAGATGGGGTGGAGAGGGAGCAGGAAGCACAGGGGGGGAGATTGGGTCAGTTAATTAGTCCAGTTGCCATGTTCAGAGCCATGGTGGCCCAGTGGTTAGAATGCAGTATCGCAGGCTAATTCTGCTGATTGCCGAATGCCAGCAGTTCAGCAGTTCGATTCTCATGGGCCCAATGTTGACTCAGCCTTCCATCATTCCGAGATTGGTAAAATGAGGACCCAGATTGTTGGGGGCAATAGGCTGACTCTGTAAACCCCTTAGAGAAAGCTGTAATGCACTGTGAAGCAATATCTAAGTCTAAGTGCTATTATTATTGCTATTCCCCTAATGGGTTCCCTAGTCAAGTAGCAGAGCCAGGTCTTCAGGTCCTTGGAAGGCTAGAAGGGTTGAGGCAAACCTCACTCTGGGTGGGGGGCAGGATGTTCCAGAGGGTCAGTGCTACAGCAGAGAAGCCTCTTCTGGATCCCACCAGCCAGAATTCCTTGACTGACAGGATTTGCAAGCAGGCTTTCTCTACCGACCCAAGTAGGGTGGGCTTGTCTTAGCTGGATGAGACTGTTCATCAAACAACCTGGGCCCATGCCATGGAGGGCTTTAAAGGTCATAACGAACAACCTAACTGCTCCCACCAGCAAACCAGTGCAGCTCGCAAAGCAGTGGTGTAGAATGCATTCTATGTATTCTATGACTGCTTGTGCTGCTGCACTTCGTAATAGCTTCGTAAAAGCTTCCAAATGCATTTCAAGGGTAATCTCATTACATTAATCCACATGAGGGATGACTAGAGCTTGAGTGACTGAGTGCAGGGAGTCCTGATCCAGGAAAGTCTACAGCTGGTACCCAGATTGGAGATGTGCAAAGGCTCTCTTAGTCACGACTGCCAACTGCTCTTTAAGTAGGTGTCATGAGTCCAGGAGAACCCCTGGGTTGTGAACTGGGCCTGAACGGAGTATTACAACCCCATCCAGAACCAAAGATGTCAAAGACATCTGGAAGCTCTATGCACCCAAAGCCACTCGGTTTAGCCAGGGTTCAATCATATGCTGTTGTCCCCCATGCAGGACCCTACAGCCTAACCCTAACCCTAACCCTAGCGACAGCATCACTCAGGTTACCCCATGTGGAGATGTAAAACTGTCTATCATCAGTATATTATTGACAGCTCAACCCCTGGTGATGGATGATCTCACCCAGTGCTCCATGTAGATGTTAAACAGGAGTGGAGAGAGTATCCCATAAGAAAGCAGCCAGAGGCTGAAGTTCTCACTCCCTATCAACACTGATTGGGATAGGCCTTGGAGAAAGGAGCTAGCAATTAGTCACCACAGCAGGAGGGGGGGCATATTACCTTGATAATATTTATTCAGCATAGGGCTTTAGGGCAGGACAAAAGCCAATGGGTGGAGGTATGGAAGAGGGAGATTCAACCCGCAAATGAGGAGGGATGCTCCAGCCATCAGAGCTATGAAGCAGTGGAGTCTCCTGGCATGGTGGGGGCTCCCTTATAGGAAGTTCTTGAGCAAAGGTTGGGCAGCTATTTGTGTGGGATAGTCTGGGGACTTCTGTGCTGGGTGGGGTGGGGGGTTGATTAGAGGAACGTACAAAGTTCCTTCCAATCCTCTGAGGGTGTCAAGTGCCAGAAATCAGGAGTTAGGTCAGTTCAAATGAATACAGGTTTATTCTGTATTCTAAAAAAATCTGAACTACTAATGGTCAAAGCAAATTGGCAGTAGATAAGAGTCAACAGAATTCAAGGTGGGCTGGAGTTAGATATCTTGTGGGCATGAAGGGACTGATGATGTGCTTGACCCCTCTCTCGGGCTCAGCCTGGTCCCCTCCTACACATTGTCTGATTCAGTGATTCAGAAGGCAGCAGCTATCTCGGCAGACCCAACTCTCTGGATTTCAGTGCTTCCACAAATGACTGGTTTCTGGAAGAGATTCCAGACACCAGTGGAATGATAAAAATCCTTGAGAAAAGACAACCGCTGACACGGTCTTTTCTATGCTGGCTACAATTATCAGCACTTTCTATAAATATTTTTGCTCAATGCTGGCTGGTTGTGCTGGGATTAAACTCTAGTTGGAAATGCCAAATATTTTATAACGGTCAGAACAACCACAAGCTGGAGTCTGTTGGTTCATGATGCAAGCTCCATGTGTAAGCATGCACATCTATGAAGCATGTGCAAAAGGGGTGGAGATTGCACTGGGATGGAGCATTTGTCCTTTACTCCCCTGCTGCCTGCTGCAGACCCCTGCATGGGCCACCAGAAATTTCTGAACCTCTTTCTCATGGTTCCTGACCAAGAAATTGCTCACCATTGCTGCTTACACTTGGCAGTTTAGCATATGGAGCATAAATGGTGCTCTGGTTAGAATGGTTAGAATGCAGTATTACTGGCAAACTCTGCCCACAGCCTTGAGTTTGATCCTGATGGGGCTCAAGGTTGACTCAGCCTTCCCTCTTTCTCAGATTGTTGGGGGCAATACACTAACACTGTAAACTGCCCAGAGAGTGCTGTAAAGCAGGGGCCCCCAACCCCCAGCCCGTGGGTGGGTACGAGGCCACGGTCTAGTGATAACTAGGCTCACGGAAGCAGCAGGCAAGCATGTGCATGCAGCTCCATTTGCATGAGTGGCAGCCGGTCATGACCACATGCAAAGCTCTTGTAAGGACCCACTTCACTTTACATCTTAAGAAGACAGAACTCTTGGAATATCTCTTCCAATAGGCATCTTTATTAAGAGAAAATGATTGCAGGCATTCTAGACAGGATCTGGGGGATCAGCCCCTACCATTCAATGTTTTAAGTGTTCCCAAGCAGCCCCCACCCCACAGTTCTTCCGGGCGACGATCACTCATCCTCTCTTTTCCCAGATCCCAGACGTTGCATTGTTCCACCCCTTTTCCCTCACTGCCGGCAAAAGGGAGACTTCAGAGAGAGAGTAGATGAAACATGATGGCCAAATTGTTATGGTCAGTCCTCTTGATGAGAATCAACATCCAGTCACTTTGTAGTTTAAATGAAGGAAGTGAGAGTCATAAAACCTCCTTGCTTCCTCCTCCCTTTTCGTAGTATGACAGAATCCAGAGAGAGTAAGAAATGGGGTTTTTTTTAAGAGTAGGTAGCTAGAAATGAAATATAATTGGATTCTGACAGCTCTATTTGTGTGAGCAGCATGCATGCTCACCCACTGCAAATGGAGCACACTGCACCCAGCCACTACATGCATGGAACCATCCCCTCTCCCCCTCTGCCAGTCTGCTAAGTCAGAAAAGTTGGGGACCACTGCTGTAAAGCATTGTGGGAATGCTCCCTTTGGAGATGGGAAACATACCCATATCACAAAAAAAAATCCCTATAAGGAGGACAATCATCTTCTCTCAGCTCAAAATACCTTGCAAGGTTGTTGTTCCAGGGATAAAATCAGGAGTGAGCTTTAAAACAATCATGCCCAACTTAGGGATTAAGGATGTTCCTTGGAATTCTGTGCATGAAGACATAGTGTTAGCCCTGTGAGGTAGTCCAGAGAAGAAGCACAACCAGGAAACCTGACTTTCTTTTGGCTGTAAAGTTACAATAACAGAATATTGCAAAACTGAAAGTATTACTCTCCTGAAAAATCAAGGGGGGTCCCTTCTGAAGTGTTTCCCACATGCTCCCTCCTTGGGCCACTTGTCCAGTCTGCAGCTTCCCTTCCCGTCTCCCAAGGTCACTCCCAAGGTCACTCACTCCCGCTGTCGAACATTCAGCTATAGTTTTGCAGAACATGAAGGTTCTATTTCAGATAACATTCATACATGGATTTGTTTTATACTCTTAGTGGCAACAATATGTAAGTAAGAAGGGGGGAAACTTTGCACATGCTAATTAGGTTAAATTAGATGCAGATTCCAAATAGCATTGTGTATGTCACAGGGAATATGCAAAGCAATATAATTTTGACCCTGAAAATGCAAACGCTAAATATAAGGTAGAATAAAAAGCACAAGGCTATTGCTTAAGTATCCTGGGATACAAAGACTTCCTTGCTTCCCGTCTCCCCATTGCCCCTGTCTCTGCATTAATTTCTGTTCCTTTTGTCATTAACACTTAATTTCCCCAAATTCATTGCTCCCTATTTTTCCTTGTCTAATTTACAGGACCTCTGTATTAGAAAGTGTGTGTGCGCACGGGTAGGCACAAGGTATACAGATATTAATTCACTAATTACTTAGTATACAGGAATATATAAATAGCACACCAAATATTAAGTGAATAAAGAAAGGAAAGTTATGAGGGGAGAGTTTTATGTCAACCAAGAGCTCATATTCCTGCCAGAGCAGTTTTCTGCTCTGCAAAGGCTCATAAAAATATCCCAGCATCCACTCAAATTTATTTTTCTTTAGTGATTTTGAATCATCTCTTTTTTTCTGCTCTGCCATGCTCAATAAACCTTGAGGTCAGGTGTGCCTGTTGGGAACTGCTGGTTCCCCAACTCTGGGGAACCTCCATTCAACTGCTGGACGGTCCACTCAGAATGGCCACTCTCCAGAAGCCTCCAGGCCACCTTCCAAAATCTGCCAGCCCTGTTTCTTCTGGCCAAGACCTCATCACCCTTGAGGAAGGGGGAGGCGGACTCTCTATTTTTTTCATGGTGAAATATTCCTTATTTGCTAATTATTCCCCTTGCTCGCCTTTTTCCCCTTCACAAATGACTCTGAGGCAGCTGTTTTAGTCTCCCAAGCTTTCCGTGGGAGAGGAGAGGGGTTCTCCCCTACCTTTCCTAGTCAGTGTGCACAGAAATACTGTAGATTAGTGTCCACTTGCCCTGTATAAAACATCTGGTGGCCTAAAAAGCAGCCTGAGGTTTATTTGAAACAGCTGGACCGATTTCAAGGCTGCTTCCGTTGAGGAGGATTCAGTTCCTTTTCTAATTTTGAATAGCTCTTAAGCCGCAACGCTCACAAACAGAGGCTGCTTCAGGCACGTCTGCACCAGCTGTTCTAGCCAAAACAGCTCTAAGATACATGATAGGACCCTTGCCGGTCCTTGCAGACCAGATCTGGCAAGGATCCTATGTTTAAAAAGGAATGTGCTAATGTGATTTGATTGAATTGCTGAGTGAAACTGATGTTCCACCATAAACCGTTGATTCGATAACAGAGAAAGAGAGGGAAGGAATGTTCTGTTTTGAGGTTGATGAACGAGTGACTCTCTCTTCCTAGCCTGCCCTCTAATCTTATCAGCAAAGTGATAGGTTTGAATGTTCAAAAACATCCTCCACTTAATCCTTCATGAAGCTGCCTCCTCCTCCTCCTCCTCCTCCTCCTCCTCCTCCTCAGCATAAAAACACATAGGATGCTGGTAGTCATTAACATCTCTCTACCAGTAATGGTATGGCATTATAGGAAGACAGCACCCCCCCCCAGAGAAAGAAATATTTGGGGGAATATTAAAAAGGCAGAATATTATATTTCCCTAAAGGAATAATGGAGAAGATTCAATGGTGAAAAAAGTAAGGTTCTACATTTAGGCAAGAAAAACCAAATGTACAGGTATAGTATAGGGGGTACCTTGCTCAACAGTAGTAACTGTGAGAGGGATCTCGGAGTCCTAGTGGACAATCATTTAAATATGAGCCAGCAGTGTGCTGCAGCTGCCAAAAAAAGCCAACACAGTGCTGGGCTGCATTAACAGAGGGATAGAATCAAGATCACGTGAAGTATTAATACCACTTTACAATGCCTTGGTAAGGCCACACTTGGAATACTGCATCCAATTTTGGTCACCACGATTTAAAAAAAATGCTGAGACTCTAGAAAGAGTACAGAGAAGAGCAACAAAGATGATCAGGGGACTGGAGGCTAAAACATATAAGGAACGGTTGCTGGAATTGGGTATGTCCAGTTTAATGAAAAGAAGAGCTAGGGGGTGACATGATAGCAGTGTTCCAGTATCTCAGGGGCTGCCACAAAGAAGAGGGAGTCAAGCTATTTTCCAAAGCTCCTGAAGGCTGGACAAGAAGCAACGGGTGGAAACTAACTAAAGAGAGAAGCAACCTAGAACTAAGGAGAAATTTCCTGACAGTGAGAACAATTAACCAGTGGAACAACCTGCCTCCAGAAGCAGTGAATGCTCCAACACTGGAAGTTTTTAAGAAGAAACTGGACAGCCATTTGTCCAAAATGGTATAGGGTTTCCTGCCTGAGCAGGGGGTTGGACTAGATGACCTCCAAGGTACCTTCCAACTTTGTCATTATTATTAGATCTTAAAATGCAGAAACACCCCCCCCCCAAGTCTCCCTGCCCCAAGCAGAAACCAGGTCTGTAGAAATGCGGATCTGATCATCCTTTCCAGTGCTTTTTTTGTAAAAAAAAAAAAAAAAGTGCCGGAACTCACACACGTTATACAACCCGCCTTGCCTACCCTATAAGGTTCCATCCAAAAGAGGTGCTGGAACGCCGTTCTGGGCCTTCTATAACAAAAAAAAGCCCTCATCGTTTCAGAAAGACTAGAACCAGGAAGCTTAGAGCGGATGAGATTAGAAAGACAAAGATCCCTAGAACCAACAACACCTCACCCAAAAAATCCAACACAGGACTTAGCCATCAGCCACTGCCCCAGGGAAGCAGGACATGACCTTTAGGACATAACAGGATTAATCCACTACCATTAGAATACCAGAAAGGCACACTGAACCACAGGTCAAAGTTCATGCCATAGGAACAACTCCAAATACAAAAGCCCAAGAAGGTATAAAAACCCACCACTCCCTGCTCCATGTGGTCAGCTGCTCCAGAGCCCCGTGTCTTGTGGTTCTGCTCTTCGATAAACTGCAACTTTCTTTCTATAGCAGTCTCCATTTTGTTTATTCCCAGCTTGGACTGGACCCTGATGAAGACTTTTCTTTCAACAGTATGTTACCACACTCAGAAATAGGGTGAGGGCATTTAATTTGCTTCTTCAGTGCCTTAGTGTGGAGGTTTTCTTCCTTCACTGTCTAATGTTATCTGGGTCTTCAGGTATTTCCTGAGACAAGGTGGAGGTGGATCCTGTGACCAATCAGAAAGCCAGCACAAAGAGAAGCCATGCAAGGCCTCTGCCACCCAATATTCTACCAAGGTCCAAGTGGGTGCCAGAGAGCATCTTGCAGGTTAGTTGGCGCTCTAGTCAAGGGGGACTGTCCATGCCACTAATTGAGTGAATATGCCACAATGCCTGCCATCCTCCCCAGATTGCCACCTTTGCCTTATATCAGCATTCCTCAACTTTCCCGCTTTGCGAACTGGCTAAGCAGGAGGAGAGGGAATGGTTCCACATGAGCGGTGGGCAAGTGGGTACACATGCAGCTCTATTTGTGCAAGCAGCGGGCACGCACACATGCAGGTCACACAAATGGAGCTTTGTGCAGGCTCACCTAACTGCTCATGCAAGTGCAGCTGCACACACATACACACACACACACACACACTCATAGTTCCAAACAGGACACAGCCCGGGGGTTGAGGACCCCTCCCTTATAAGTGGAGCTTCCAGGGAAGCATGAAGAACGCACAAAACTGATATGGAAACACTGAATAGAATCTGTGGAGAGTGTAATTCCAAGCCCAATAAAAACTACCAGGGAGAACTGAAGCTGCAGCAGAAAAGCTTGCTGAATGCATTCTGTGTTAGAACAATCAAACTAAGGGCTGAGACCAAAATCTCTGCTACATGAGAGTGCTCGGATTTTTCTCACAGGCATGTATAAAGTTGCTAACATTTATTTAAAGATCTGGAATGGGCCAGGAAGTCCAGATTATTTCTGACTGCACACCAAGCACCTTGATGGTCTCCAGCTCTTGGGAAACATCCTTGTCAAAATGCAGGAGCCGGATTGTTGAGAGGAAAGATAGCGTGTCCCTGATGGAGGGATGTTGCAGCTCCCTTCTCTGCCCTGAGAACTGGTGGGGAGCTGTGGTCTAGATGACCTTACAGGGGGCTTTGGGGGCAGGACGGTCAATTGGGTCCAACAGGGCTAGGCAAAGAAATGAACTGGGTTTGACCAACAGACAGAGAATAGAAAGGGCATAGACTTCATTTTGCTTGTTAGATTTGTTTTACTCAGTACAAACAACAGCCAATTTTTAGGATAGACTTAATGAGTCCTTCCTTACCTTTCACTCCACGTGTAAGCATTCAGGTATCATTTATTTGCATCAAAACTTTGATTAATCCTGTTTAGTAGTGCCAGTCAATTTAATTATTTCACAACCTGTAACTTCCTTTTAATTTCATTGTCACCCTGGGGGTGATTGTTCCTAAAATAGCCTTTGAGTTTTTTTCCCAAGGCTGCATTTGGTTCCTTTGTTATTTTTGCAGAATAAATAGCACATGAAACATCTTCTGCTAGTACTTAAGAGTTCCCCAGAGAAAGAGAACCTTGACTAAGATGTCAGAAGGGCACTTACAGAAAGTTTTATAAGGAGCTTCCTCCCGTTTCTTCCATCCTATGTGGGAATCCCCCCTCCCTAGAATAAAAATATTCTACAGGAGATTAAAAAAGCAGGATAGAAAGGATAAGAGGAGGAAAATCTTAATAAAGGCAGAGAGAGGCAGAAACTCCATAGGAAAGATCCCATGGATGAAAATCCTAAAGAAGCGTGAGAAACTCTGAAAAATGTGATCATAAAAGCCCAGACTAGCACAATACCACTGAAAAAGGAAAACAAGAAATTCAAGAAGAAACCAGTATGGCTGCATAAAGATCTCTCAGACAAACTGAAAGACAAAAAGGACAAATACAAAAAATGGAAAGAGGGGCACATAACTAAGGCTGATTATCAGCAGACAGCCAGAACATGCAAAGATGAAGTCAGGAAAGTAAAGGCTCAGAACAAACAAACACTTGCAACAGAAATCAATGATAATAAACAAAAAGTTTATTCCAACATATTAACAACAAGAAAAAAGTCAAAAAACTGTAGGCCCACTAAAGAGAGAAGATGGCAAGGAAATAACAGGCAACAGGGAGAAAGTAACTCATTTGTTGCATCAGTCTTCACACCAAAAGAAACTATAGCCTAACTAACACACCACAAAACCACTGCAAAAGACATACTAGAAACAAAAATTAAAATAAGCAAGAAAATGGTAAGAGAACATCTATCTGACCTTGATGAATATAAATCACCTGGACCCGACAGATTACATCCCAGAGTTCTGAAAGAGCTGGCAGATGTTATCTCAGAACCCTTGCGCCACATCTTTCATAAATCCTGAGCACCGGGGAAGTACCTGAGGATTGGAAAAGGGCTGATGTGGTTCCCATCTTCAAGAAAGGGGGGAAAATGGACCCAGGAAACTATAGACCAATCAGTTTAACATCAATACCTGGGAAGATCCTAGAAAAGATCTGCGAACTAGAAGCAAACAAGGTCATAACTAGTAGCCAGCACAGGTTTGTTAAAAACAGATCATGCCAAACCAATCTTATTTCATTCTTCAATAAAGTGACTAAGCTAGTAGACCAGCAAAATGCCTTGGATGAAGTATACTTAGATTTCAGTAAGGCATTTGATAAAGTAGACCACAACTTACTCCTTGGTAAGCTAGAAAAAGGTGGAATAGATAACATCACCACCAGATGGACTTGTAGCTGGCTGACAAACCGTACTCTCAACGAGTAGTCCTCAATAGTATTACATCCACATGGAGAGAGGTAAGCAGTGGGATACCACAAGGTTCTGTCTTAGGCCCAGTACTCTTCAATATCTTCATCAATGACTTAGATGAAGGAATTGAAAGGGAACTCATCAAATTTGCAAATGACACTAAACAGGCAGGAGTATCCAATACCCCAGAAGACAAACTTAGGATCCAAAAAGATCTTGTCAAACTTGAACAATGGGCCCTATCCAGCAAAATGAGTTTCAATGTGGAGAAAAGCAAAGTTTTACATTTAGGCAGGAAAAATCAAAGGTACAAGTACAGATTGGGTGAGACCTGGCTTAAAAATAGTAACTGTGAGAGGGACCTTGGAGTCCTAGTGGACAAGCACTTAACCATGAGCCAGCAGTATGCAGCAGCAGCCAAAAAAGCTAATACAATCCTGGGTTGTATAAACAGAGGCATAGAATCAAGATCACGCAAGATATTAGTACCACTTTATAAAGCCCTAGTAAGACCACACCTGGAATACTGCAGCCAATTTTGGTCACCATATCAGAAAAAAGACGTTGAGAGTTTGGAAAAAATTCAGAGAAGAGCAACTAAGATGATCAAAGGCCTGGAGACTAAACATACGAAGAATGGCTGTGAGACTTGGGTTTGGCTAGTCTAAAGAAAAGAAGAAATAGGGGAGACAGAAAGCAGTATTCCAGTATCTGAGGTGCAGCCACAAGGAAGAGGGGGTAAGGTTGTTCTCCAAAGTACCAGAGGGAAGGATGAGAAACAATGGTTGGAAACTGATCAAAGAGAGAAGCAACCTGGAATTAAGGAGAAATTTCCTGACAGTGAGGACAATTAACCAGTGGAACAGCTTGCCTCCAGAAATCGTGGGTGCTCCATTACTGGAGAGTTTTAAGAAGAGGCTAGATAATCACCTGTCTGAAATGGTATAGGTTCTCCTGCTTGAGCAGGGGGCTGGACTAGAAGACCTCTAAGGTCCCTTCCAGCTCTATTCTATTCTAGAAAGCAGCCCCAACCTTCCTGCTATAGGAAAAGAACCCCAAGCAGAATCTTGAAGAGGCTAGTCTTTAGGAATGGATATTTTGCATCCATTCAGAAAGCCGGGCCGCACTATTCATGAACAAAGAACAGCCAGAAACCCTAAATAAGCAACACAGCAGGCAAGGAACCAAACTGACAGGATTAACTCAGACAAACAAAACACCTAAGATTTGTATTTCTCCTCTTGCTTTGCCATCTTTGCTACGCTTTGCTAAGCTCGCTGGCATCCTGCCATAAACCAGGACTCTTTTATTTTCTTTTTCCATTTCAAATCAAATTCTCTTTCCTCAAAGTAAAAGAAAGTTAACAGGCAAAACGGCTGGAGAGTAGGAAAATAAATCCCTACTACCAAATAATTATCCTCCCATGGGAAGAGGCCACGAAGCCCGATTCCCAGCAAGAATCCTGTTTGAAAGTTTTTCTTCATAATCATTTGAAATCTATCTTCCTTTAACTTACCCCCCCCTTATGAAAGAGAAGATGTCATTCTTGTGTGTGGCACCTTTTGGCTATTTGAAGAATGATGGGAAGGTTGAGACGTTGCAAAGACACCAGTTTGGCTTTGTGCGACTGTTACAGACTGAGCTGTAACAGGGCTGGGAATAGGCTCAGCTCTTGTCTTAGCATGCTGGGTGGGTCCAATTTATATAAATCCAGGTTTAGTTTCAGCACTGCATCGTTGTGCAGTTATATTATCATATGGGCTCTTGTGTTTTGTCCACTCATAATACTGTTAAGCAGATTGTTGGGATTTTTATGGTTCAGGCTTCTATAGTAAGACTAGGCCAGTGGCCAGCTTGCGTATTAGAGGCCTAGGACAATAAGTAGGACAACCACATCCTCTGACAGAAACCACCATGTCAGGCTATGAGTTAAAATGCACAAAGCTAGTTAGCAACAAAAGCTAAGTAAATGTAGCTGCATCCTGTTCCAAACCACATAACCATGTAACTGTGATGTTTCCATGCTTCGATGTATCTGAACATCTTGTAACAGGAAAAGCTCTATAAAATGTATTCACACCTGCTATTGCAAACTGCTCAGAAACGCTAACCACAGAGCCTGTCCGGATAAATCCGGACATGATAGAAAAAACTGCTTTGCACATATAGACTTAGCTATGCTTGCCATATATGTATATCCGACCCAAGGTGTCAAAATGTGTATGGTTAAATCAGGATCATATGCTTGCCTTCTGATACTTTGTAACCCACCCCTAACAAACCCCAATAAAAGAGTTTGTCTCGAGCTAGCTCGGGGCTCACTCACCCCGAGGAGAATTTGACTCTTTGTTCTCACTCCGTCCGGCGCGGGGCTGCCCGGACCCTCTCGTGGTGAGCCCGTTGGCCACGAGAAAAGCCACAACAGATATCAGGTGTGATTGGGTAGAAATGAGGAGATGGAGTCCTGATGTCTCTTGATAAGCTAAAGGCGTTTATTCAGCTGAACAAAGGCAGGTCCTCCCTTAAATTGGAAGAATCCCAACAGAGTGTAAGACAGTGATGTATAGATCTCTTACTTTTACTTAGTTGCATAAAAGGAAGCTAGCACACAACAGATAAGGTATACAAGTTATATAAAAACGCTCATGTATGCGTTTTGTGGTATTGTTCACATGCTCAACCCACAGGCTTGTTTGTTTCTTGTGGAACTTCCAACAGCCTCGAAGGCCTGCTGAGGCATGAACATTAGTTTGGCCATCTCAACATATGTACCTTTTAATCAATCATCAAACTCATCAGATTCAACCATACAGAAGCGGCAACAGGAATGGAGACTGAAATCCTCGGTTTTGCTCTGCCCAGAACGGTTCCTGCAGAAAGGTTTGATTTACGCTGAGACTGTCGTCCAAGGCCCAGGGCTGCGGTGGCAGTGGAGGGGCGCAGGGAAGCCAAACCTACTGCTGCTGGCTGTTCTAGAAGCAGAATCATCCTGTCAGGCAATTAAATCTGCTTTTATGGCTGCAGTCCCATAAAGTGGAAATCTAATGCCAGCCATATTTCTTCTTCAGCCTGCTCCCCCCCCCCAGCCTGACACAATCACACATACAACAGAGGAAGCGGGGGGGGGGGACTGAGCTACAGAATGTTCTGCTGGAGAGAGTTGAGGGCCAGGGAGGGTGGTTGGTGACAGAGAAGCTGGGGCTGGATTAAGGTGCAAAAGGAGATAGCCTATCAATATACGAAGAATGGCTAAAACATATGAAGAAATGTGGGCTGGACTAGAAGACCTCCAAGGTCCCTTCCAGCTTCTATTCTATTCTATTCTATTCTATTCTATTCTATTCTATTCTGTTCTGTTCTGTTCTGTTCTGTTCTGTTCTGTTCTGTTCTGTTCTATTTCTGTTCTATTCTATTCTATTCTATTCTATTCTATTCTATTCTACTCTACTCTACTCTACTCTACTCTACTCTACTCTACTCTACTCTACTCTATTCTATTCTATTCTATTTTCTATTCTTGTGCCCATTTGAGTTGAGTGGGGCAAGTAAAGGGCCCTTCTTTGCATTTGGGGGGACTTGGAGGAGAGGAAGACAATTGAATACCTTTATCATTGCTTAAGGCATTGGGGTGATTGCCTGAGCCCCCCCCCAAATAAGCCCTTTCGTGCACCTCTTTTGGAGACTGTGAAAATGCCCATCCGTGAACTGACTGGCTTCTCTTAAGAACATCTGGCTTCCAGATTTACCGGTCAATAAAAATGGGCCAGCAGGGAAAATGATGAATAATTAGTTCCAGGACCCTCTCAGCCCTCTGCCGTGATCAATGGCCTGCCTGAAAAGTCTGCCCCATCATTAATAATGTAATTGTGTAATAAAATAGTTCAAAGGAAGAAAATGTCTCCCAATTCTAAATCAAGCCTGAATAGATTCCCTCAAGCACAAAAGACATCCGCATCTTTAAAGGCTTGGAAGACATCGATCAATAAGAATAGAGCTGGAAGGGACCTTGGAGGTCTTCTAGTCCAGCTCCCTGCTCAAGCAGGAGGACCTATACCATCTCAGACAAGTGACTGTCCAGTGTGTTCTTAAAAACCTCCAGTGATGGAGCACCCACAATTTCTGGTGGCTGGTTGATTGTCCTCACTGTTAGGAAGTTTCTCCTTAATTCCAGGTTGCTTCTCTCTTTGATCAGTTTCCAACCATTGTTTCTTGTCCCGCTCTCTGGTGCTTTGGAGAATAATGTGCCCCCCCTCTTTTTTGTGGCAGCCCCTCAAATACTGGAATACTGCTATCATGTCTCCTCTATTTTTTCTTTTCTGTAGACTAGCCAAATCCAAGTCCTGCAGCCGTTCTTCGTATGTTTTAGTCTCCAGGCCTTGGATCATCTTAGTTGCTCTTCTCTGCACTTTTTCCAAACTCTCAACATCTTTTTTCTAATGTGGTGACCAAAACTGGATGCAGGTGTTTTGGGTGAGATTGTAGTCCAGTACAGCTGGAGGGTCTTCTCCTGGAGAAAGGGAATCTATGCAGCTCAACCAGCATTGGAAATGCCAAGCCCAAAGTAGACTCCAAAATTTGAGCACCTGTCTTCTGGCTGCCCCAGGACTTGGAGTTGAAATGCCTTCTTCTGAAGGTGAAGGTTTAGCCTTGGCTGGGAAGCCTGGAGGGGAAAAAATGTGGATACAAATGGCTCTGTTGAAGAGGAAGAAGTCAAAATGACTGCCAAATTGAAGGGGGAAAAAATCAAACTTCTCTTTAAGATTCTTTTCAAGTATTCGGGAGTTCCAGGCAGAAACTACCAGGTTCCTTAATCTTGCTGCCTGCATAATTAAAACGGGGAGGGGGGGATTAGTTAATGTGGAGCTTCAGCTTAAAGGTTAGCAAATTAATTACTATATAGTGCTTAAGCTTTTTCTAATGTCCCATATGCTTCTTGTTTAGTTCAGGAAAAGATTTGTTAAATGATGTTCTAATTTTGCAAGCAGAACACAGCAATGGGGAACATACTTACGCTGCTTTTATTTGCTCTTCGGTTCATTTTCTGCAGACTGAAGAGTTGGCAAATGTGAGGAAGTCAGCTCCAATTGTTGGACCTACAGACCAGCATTCTCACCACATACTTGAAAGTCTCAGTGGCTGCCTTATTAATTAACTTTTCCCTGTAAAACTCTAACCAGATTGAAAACACCTTTTCAATCACTTTAAGAAGCACTTGTCTGTTTCTTCTTCTTCTTCTTCTTCTTCTTCTTCTTCTTCTTCTTCTTCTTCTTCTTCTTCTTCTTCTTCTTCTTCTTCTTCTTCTTCTTCTTCTTCTTCTTCTTCTTCTTCTTCTTCTTCTTCTTCTTCTTCTTCTTCTTCTTCTTCTTCTTCTTCTTCTTCTTCTTCTTCTTCTTCTTCTTCTTCTTCTTCTT
>NW_015387469.1:29439-82643 GCF_001527695.2 Protobothrops mucrosquamatus | reverse complement strand
TAGAATATCTTTATTGTCATTGTGTAACTCACAACGAAATTAAGTGCTGTCCACAGTGCACACTACACACAAGTAAAGTTTGCCAGTTGGTCCCGTAATCCTTGGCTGATGTTGTTGATCCATCTTGTTTTAGGTCTCTTTCATGGATGCTTTTGATCAAGTGGGATCCATTCTAGGACTGCCTTGGTCCACCTGCCCTCGGTTCTTCTTGCTAGGTGCCCCCCCATTTTCCATTTCTATTCTTTTACTCTCTTGATGCGACCGTATACTTTTGTTTGTTCTCCAATCCATGTGCGAGTCTTTCTATCCCATCTTGTGATGCCGAGCATGTATCTTTCCATATCAAATTGTTATTCTTTTATATTTCCACACTTTTGCTATTAATTTCATGGAAAACTGATCATAATGATGCCAGTGGTGGTATAAAGGAAAAATCCAATAGCACAGCTTCTGCAATTATCAATGTTCTTAACATAAGTGTTTCCAATTCTGAAAGAGAATAGTTTTAATCACACTGACTGATAAATCTCTTGTGCATCTGTTGCTTTCTCTATTTCAGACAATATTTGCTTTGACAACTGTGTTGTGCGATTTAAACTGTGGCAGGAGGATATATCAAATTTGTGTGGCAGGGGAAAAAATGAGTTAAATATAAGGTGCTACATAAAGCAAGGAAAGAGGAGATTGGGACTACCTGATTTATATACCCTAAGCAATCATGCTACTGGGACCAAAATTATCAATTCACCAAGGAAGGGCTATAAACTGCTCAAACTTATGCACAGCATTGTAGTATCATGTAGTATCATTCATATCACACAAAAACTCTTTATTTTTTGAATCATAAAAACCTGCTTAAAGTTTTTAGCTTAAAATTGTAGGACTTATAGAAAAAAAAAGGGGTGAGTAGAATAGAATAGAATAGAATAGAATAGAATAGAATAGAATAGAATAGAATAGAATAGAATAGAATAGAAGGGATCTTGTAGGTCATCTAGTTCAACCCCCCGCCCAAGCAGGAGACCCTACACCATTTCTGACAGATGGCAGTCCAGTCTCTTCTTGAAAGCCTCCAGTGATGAAGCTTCCACAACATCTGAAGGCAACTTCTGTTCCATTGGTTGATTGTTCTCACTGTCAGAAATTTCCTATTAATTTCTAGGTTGAATCTTTCCTTGATCAGTTTCCATCTGTTGTTCCTTGTATGGCTTTCAGGTGCTTTGGAGAATAGGTTGACCCCCTCCTCTCTGTGACAGCCCCTCAAATATTGGAAGACTGCTATCATGTCTCCCCTGGCCCTTCTCTTCACTATACTAGCCATGCAACCGTTCTTCATATGTTTTAGCTTCCAGTCCCTTAATCATCTTTGTTGCTTTTCTCTACACTTTTTCTAAAGTCTCAACATCTTTTTTATAGTGTGGAGACCAAAATTGCTTGCAGTATTCTAGATGTGGTCTTACTAAGGCTTTATAGAGTCGTATTAGTACCTCATGTGATAATGATTGAATCCCTCTGTTAATGCAATTTAGGGTTGCATTGGCTTTTTTGGCTGCTGCCGCACACTGTTGGCTCATATTTAATTGATTGTCCACTAGGACTCCAAGATCCCTCTCACAGTTACTGCTATTAAGCCTGGTTTCATCCAACCTATATCTGTACTTTTTCTTGCCTGAGTGTAAGACTTTACTTTTCTCTATGTCGAATTTCATTTTGTTAGATAGGGCCCAATGTTCAACTTTGTCAACATCTTTTTGGGTTCTGAGCTTGTCTTCTGGGGTGTTGACTATTCCTACCAGTTTGGTGTCATCTGCAAATTTGATAAGTTCCTCTTCAAGTCCCTCATCTAAATTGTTTATGGAGATATTGAAGAGCACTGGGCCTAAAACAGAACCTTGGGGTAGCAAATTAAGCAATGTGGTTTATGCCTTATCTTGGAATCTGGAGGCTTGGGGAATTTGGATGGGGAACAACAGATTTCAGGTCACTTCAACAAGATTGAGTAGCATTGGGGCTTGGGGTCTTTTGGTTCCAGAGACTTACCATTTCTTTTTCTATATGAGGCGGCAAACACTTATAGTGCGTAATCTGGGGGCGAGGGGGGGGGAGCTTGCAACTCATACTCAAAGGGTAGGTGGCAGTCATGACCAGGTGAACCTTTGTGTATGTCATGCCTTGTGTCCTTTCCTGCACTAGGAAACTCTGCTCTCTGTCCCTCATGCCTTTGTTACCTCTAATGGAGTACTATACTGCCCTCTACCTGGGGCTGCCCTTGAAGAGTCTTTGGGAACTTCAGTGAGTACAAAATGCAGTGATGTAGTAAGTTATTATGCTCCTCAAGCAGAGTATGCTACACCTCTGCTCTGTGACCTGCTTTGACTACCAGTGTGCTGTTCAAGGTGTTCTAGATTACTTCTCTCCCTGGTTAGTTTCCACCCATTGTTTCTCACCTTGCCTTTTGGTGCTGTGAAAAATAATTTGACCCCTCTCATCTTTGTAGGAGCCTCTCAAAGATTAGAACACTGTTATCATATCTCACCTAGTCCTTCTTTTCATCAGACGAGACATACCAATTCCTGTAACCGTTCTTCGTCCTTTTTAACCTCCAGTCCCCTAATCATCTTTGTGGCTCTTCTCTGCACTCTTTCCAGAGTCTCAACATTTTTTTTTAATATCGTGGTGACCAGAATTGGATGCAGTATTCCAAGTGTGATCTTACTAAGGCTTTGTAAAGCAATACTAGAACTTCATGTGATCTTGATTCTATCCCTCTATTAATGCAGCCTAGGATTGCACTGGCTTTTTTGGCTGCTGCTGCACACTGTTGGCTCATATTTAAGTGATTGTCCACTAGGACTCCAAGAGCCCTCTTATAATTACTGGCAAGTTTCACCTAACCTATCCCCATATACTGTAATTGTTGGGGTTTTTTTCCCTGTGTAAAACCTTCCTTTATCTACGTTGAATTTCATTTTGTTAGGACTCATTGTTCAAATCTGTCAAGATGTTTTTGGATCTTGAGTTTGTTTTCTGGGGTGTTGGCTATTCCTGCCAGCTTAGTGTCATCTGCACATTTGATGATTTCACCTTCTATTCCCTCATCTAGATAGTTTATGAAGATATTGAAGAGTATTGGGCCCAAAACAGAAACTTTGAAATGCCCCACTGCTTGCTTCCCTCCATGTAGATGTAGTACCATTGAGGGTTACTCGTTGAGTACAGTTTGTCAGCCAGTTACAAATCCACCTGGTGGTGATGCTGTCTATCCCACATTTTTCTAGCTTGCCAAGAAGAAGGTTGTGGTCTGCTTCTTGGCTCTCTTTACAATACAGTGTCAGAAAAGTTGCTTAAACCTTGGCCAAATCCTTTAGGGCCAGTTAGGATCCCATGGCTGGGGGAGGGTGCCCTTTGCCTCAAAAGGCCAGATCCTCATTTTGCCATGCCTGCATATCTGACGAGGCAGTTCCCCAATCCAAATTTTTCTTCTGTTGTTTTTCCTTATGCAGCTTCCAGGTTCACACATCAGTCTCATCTCAAGAATGTGTTATATGGTATTTTGTCTCAGTGTGTTAAATAAAGCTAGTAATTAGGTTGCAAGCCAGGATCTTCACCTTAGCATTCATACAGGGGACTTCAGTTGAGAAACAGGCTCAACTTTCCTTGCTACAAAGCTCTCTCAGGTTCACCATCAGGGTCCTTCTGGCATGCTTCCAAAACTCATCAATTCCCACTAAGAAACGTGAAGTCTGGCTCTGAGGACCATGTCTTGGAGTGACAGCCCTTTAAAAATACAGGATGGATAATGGATGTTTCCCTGGTGAATTCCCACTTAATGGCAAACATTACCAACTTTGTGATATGTGAAATAGATCAACAGCTTCTCTTGGGATCCTTGAATGAAGAGCAGAATAAAAATGTAATAGACAAGGATATATTGAAGAATCCTGCACAAGTGGGAAAGGCAGCTGAGCCATTTCTTGGCACAGTTCTTGCCAGTAGGAAACAATCGAAATTCTGGATGAAGCAGCAAATAATTCTAGAGATACCACAAAGGAATAACCATAATTACATGTAAATCAACCAATTAATCAGAATAGAGCTGGAAGGGACCTTGGAGGTCTTCTAGTCCAGCCCTCTGCTCAACCAGGAGGACCTATACCATTTCAGACAAGTGGCTGCCCGGTCTCTTCTTAAAAACCTCCAGTGATGGAGTGCCCAGGATTTCTGAAGGCAACTTCTGTTCCACTGGTTAATTGTCCTCACTGTTAAGAAGTTTCTCCTCAATTCCAGATTGTTTCTCTCCTTGATTAGTTTCCATCCGTTGTTTCTTGTCTTGCCTTCTGGTGCTTTGGAGAATAAGTTGGCCCCCTCTTCTTGGTGGCAGCCCCTCAAATATGGGAACACTGCTATCATGTCTCTCCTATTTCTTCTTTTCTTTAGACTAGCCAAACCCAAGTCCTACAGCCGTTCTTCGTATGTTTTAGCCTCCAGGCCTTTGATCATCTTAGTTGCTCAACATCTTGTTTTTAATGTGGTGACCAAAACTGGATGCAGTACTAAGGCTTTATAGAGGGAAACTAATACTTCACGTGATTTTGATTCTATTCTATCACTTAATGAAGACCCATCATTGAGCACTGTAAAACGTTTTTTGACATTCTGAGCTTCCCAGATTCGTGTCACTGATTCAAGGATCTGGCAAAAGGTGAGCCGGAAAAGGAAAGCAAATAAGTGAGGCCAACAAAAAAAGTATGAGGCATCAAGTATGATTTGTACTGCATGCCCACTTAAATTCCCCATGCAATGGAAAGGGTATCCATGCAGTGTACCATCTATTGGTTGACCTACTTAATGTCTGGCTTCACTGGCCTTTTTCTCACACACCTTGTTGGACTTTCTGCTTTGCTACCTGGAAGATTTTTTCATCCCTCACATCTCAGCTAATTTAATCTCTTCACTGTGAAATTTTACTGAACCAAATAACAACTTTGCTGCAAATATTTTCACATTTTATCAATTATCCAGTTGGAATGCTAAAACTATTCTGTGTCATCACTGAATCTTCTATGCTGAAACTATTTCAACATTCATTAGGTTGCTAATAATGGTTGGCCTGGATGGAAAGTTCAGTGAAAACATGTTAACCTTTTATAATAGAACACCGGAATAAAAGAGTTGGAAGGGACCTTGGAAGTCTTCTAGTCCATCCCCCATCTCAAGCAGGAGACCCTACCATTTCAGACAGGATGCTGTCCAGTCTCTTCTTGAAAACCTCCAATGATGGAGCACCCAAAACTTCTGGTGGCCAGCTGTTCCACTGGTTAATTGTCTTCACTGTTAGGAAGTTTCTCCTTAATTCCAGGTTGCTTCTTTCCTTGATTAGTTTCCATCCATTGTTTATCGTCTTTCCCTCTGGTACTTTGGAGAATAGGTTGTCCCCCTCTTCTTTGTGATACCTCCCAAACATCGGAAGACTGCTATCATGTCATCCCCTAGAACTGAGAACATGGAATGTATTGCCTTAGGATTTATTGAATCTAGAGTGTAGCTAAGAATATGGTTTTGCTTTATTGGGAAAAAATTCCACAGTGAACTCAAAGTCCTGGGCTGAAGATATGTCCTCCCTTTCAGCCTTTGAATTGTCTCTTTATTAATGATGAGACAAAACTGATCAATGCGATTCTGTAAGGGTGAGGTGTAACCCTGGAGCAAAATGCTTGGAAGGTGCGTATTGGCGCCTTCTGGACCTTGGATTAGGCTGCAGATATACCATGGAGGCTGAATCCTCCTTGGCTGAGGAGGCCTCAAGGTTTTCTCCCGGGGGCCACTGAGGCCTGGTGCAAAGGAGGAGGCTGCGGAGGCTGTGTCGGTCCAGTGGCCCTGGGTAGTGACCGGCACTTAAGGGTCAGAGCACTGGGAGTCTGTAGTGCCGGGCTGCATTAACAGAGGGATAGAATCAAGATCACGTGAAGTATTAATACCACTTTACAAGGCTTTGGTAAGGCCACACTTGGAATACTGCATCCAGTTTTGGTCACCACGATGTAAAAAAGATGCTGAGACTCTGGAAAAAGTACAGAGAAGAGCAACAAAGATGATTAGGGGACTGGAGGCTAAAACATATAAGGAACGGTTGCTGGAATTGAGTATGTCTAGTTTAATGAAGAGAAGGACACTGATAGCAGTGTTCCAATATCTCAGGGGCTGCCACAAAGAAGAGGGAGTCAAGCTATTTTCCAAAGCGCCTGAAGGTAGGACAAGAAGCAACAGATGGAAACTAATCAAGGAGAGAAGCAACCTAGAACTAAGGAGAAACTTCCTGACAGTTAGAACAGTTAACCAGTGGAACAACCTGCCCCCAGAAGCGGTGAATGCTCCAACACTGGAAGTTTTTAAGAAGAGACTGGACAGCCATTTGTCTGAGATGGTATAGGGTTCCTGCCTGAGCAGGGGGTTGGACTCGATGACCTCCAAGGTCCCTTCCAACTTTATTATTATTATTATTATTATTATTATTATTATTATTATTATTATTATTATTATTATTATTATTATTATTATTATTATTATTATTATTATTATTATCATCATCATCATCATCATCATCATCATTATTATTATTATTATTATTATTATTATTATTATTATTACTATTATTGGGATCGGGGGCTGGCCTGGCGAGAGATGAGGAAAGGATGGCCTGGCTCATAGTGAAAAGATGGCCTGAGAAACTGAATGGGTAAGTTCTGGGTAGACTCTGTGGAAACTGCTGCATTCATTTCCACCTTGATTTATTACGATTATTATGATTTGTTGCATAGTCAGCTAGATGTTCAGACTGGGCTTGGCATTTTTGTTTACCTATCTAGCCCTTTCCAAGGACATGGGATAGATCTGGATGTTTGATCGTGTAACAGATATTGTCACAGGACAGAAACTGTTCCAAGTAAAGCTGCCTTTTGCAATGATAGTGATGGTGAATTTGTCAATGCCAATGGTGTTCAAGTGGTTCTCCAGTTGTTTTGGGATTGCACCCAAGGTACTGCCACTTCCAGACTTTTTTTGTCTCTCTTATAGACAATTTGTAAGTCCAGGGTGTTTTGTGGTAGGTGCCTTTCTGTTTGAATTCTAAAGTCCCAGAGCAGTTTAGCTTCTTCATTTTCTATGACTTTCTCTATTTTATAGTCCCAGCAGTTCTTGCTTGCCTGCAAATGGTATTTCTTACAGATTTTCCAGGGCACTATTGTTGCTACTTTGTCATACCGTTGTTTGTAATCTGAGCGATCTTCTTGCAGCAGTTTACCAGGTGGTCCACTGTTTCTTCAGCTTCTTTGCATAAGCAGCACCTACTATCTGTTGCTGTCAGATGGTATTTTTCCATACAGCTTCAGATGGTCCGCATGAAAGAGATGCGATAGCCTGGCAGATGCTTTGGATGTTTGATAGCCACGGCCGGAGTTATTCAGTGTTGTTGACAAAGGAATTATTAATAATTTTATTTAAGATTTTATTTAAGACTGTGAAGAATCTTCAATTCCATTCACAGTCTGGGACTGGTAAAAACTTAACAGGACCTGAGAGATGTTAAGGTAATATTTGAGTATAGAGGCAGTTCTGAGTAAGGTGGTTTTTTGCAAAGTCAGAATATTCAGCTCTGATAAGTTCAAAATTTCTATGCATCTAGACAACCCTTTCAGCATTGCTCCAAGGGTTCGTATTACTATTGGTACAACCATTGATTTCATTATTATTATGTGAAAATAGAAACTAAAACAAAAAATGTTGCAAGGAAACAGAATAACAGAATTGGAAGGGAAGTTGGAGATCTTCTAGTCCAACCCCCTGCTCAAGCAGGAGACCCTATTCTGGATAAATGGCTGTCCAATCTTTTCTTGAAAACCTCCAGTAATGAAGCACCCACAACTTCTGAAGGCAAGCTGTTCCACTGGTTCATTGTCAACACTGTGTGGAAATTCCTCCTTATTTCTAGGTTGATTCTCTCCCTGATTAGTTTCCATCCATTGCTTCTTGTCTTGTCTTCTGGAATAATTTGACCCCCTCTTCTTTGTGGCAGCCTCTCAAACACTGGAAGACTGCCATCATGTCCCCCCTCATCCTTCTCTTCATTAAAGTAGAAATACCCAATTCCTGCAACCGTTCTTCATATGTTTTAGCTTCCAGTCCGCTAATCATCTTGGTTGCTCTTCTCTGCACTCTTTCCAGAATCTCAAATCTTTTTTATATTGTGATAACCAAAACTGGATAGTGGATATTGGTTTGTTAGAGAGAGTTAAAAAAGAGCTGATACTCTGAAGGGAGCTGATACTCTGAAGTATTGTTTCTGGGTGGCAATTCCAGCCCTCTAGAATGACCTCCTGCTTGTGGCTAGATGAGCCTCTATCTCTTGCAGCCTCAAAGAAGACCCCAAGAGTCACTTGTCAGAGATGGTATAGGTTCTCCTGCTTGAGCAGGGGGCTGGACTAGAAGATCTCCAAGGTCCCTTTCTATTCTATTCTATTCTATTCTATTCTATTCTATTCTATTCTATTCTATTCTGTTCTGTTCTGTTCTGTTCTGTTCTGTTCTGTTCTGTTCTGTTCTGTTCTATTCCAAAGCACCTTAAGATAGGACAAGAACAGTTAGAAGCTTATCAAAGAGCGACCCACCCTCTTCCCATTTGCCTTGTGACTCCTAGTGGACTGGTAGTGCAGTTTTTGCCTTATGCTTTTATTGTATTGGCGAGCTGCCAAGAATTGAATAGGAAATGGAGTTGCTATGATGTATCTGTTGTAAAGCCTTTTCTTCTCCTTATGGCAAAGGGTCCCACTTCAGCTGAAAAACAAAGCTTTTCATAAAAAGGAAGGCAAGTAAAACCATTCCACACACTTGTATCCACTAAACATTGAGTCTACTTTCACCCTGGAATGGCCGTCTGAATAATAAACTCGCTCTTCTCATCACACATGTATCTTCCCACCTTTTTTACCTGGCTGTGAACATGGGTCCTGAGGTCACCTGCAGAGGGAGTACAAAGCAGAGAGAATTCTGTCTGTTTGCGTATTTGATTATTGTCCTTTTCTGTCTTTTAGACACACACTGTATGGCAAACAGAAAAGCTTTACTTTGCTTGGCTCACAAAGGAAAACTAAATGCATATGAAAATGGGTGTCAAATGGCAACTCTTCTTTCCCAGAAATACCCATTTTCATCTTCCATTTCCAGCGTGTTTACAGCTGCTGCTGCAGCTGATCTGGAGAACGGGATTTCTGAAAGTGGCTGGATCCCATGAATTTCTCATTTCCCATCTGTGCATGAATTCCAAAAGCAGAAATCCTTTTCAATATTTTATTAACTTTACCACCCACTGAAATGCCCAAAGCAGCTTACGCTCTGCCTTTATGCTCTACAAAATGAATAGAGGCAGTCAACAGCTGGGCTCTGCTGCTTCTCTGAAGAGGCGGCCTCGGCAGACATTTAGGGCGCCCGCAGTGACTTGGGTGGCATGCAGTCAGTTCTGCCCCCTGTCCCCCTGCCATCATTCCCAGGACAAAGTGACCAGAGACATCTGGTGCTTCATTTGTAAGGTGTGCAGTGACCCTAATAAAGCATATTCTGGTTTACTAAGGCAAAAAACTGAATCTTCAGAAGAAGCTGCACAGTAAATCACGTAGGCCTGTCCGTGTAGCTATTGTGTGATTCAGCCATTGGGTGCTCCAAGACTTCACAACAGTACCATCTGGGCAGTGCTTGGAAATGGGGCTTCAACAAACAGCTCTTCTTCTGAAGAGGCAGAGCTGCAAAAGACCTCCAAAGGCATCTCCAGCATTCTAGAGCCAGAGGAAAATAGCATTAGCGTTTAGACTTATATACCGCTTCATAGTGCTTTACAGCCCTCTCTAAGCAGTTTACAGAGTCAGCATGTTTGCCCCCAACAATCTGGGTCCTCATTTTACCAACCTCGGAAGGATGGAAGTCAACCTTGAAACGGTCAGGATCAAACTCCTGACTGCGGGCAGAATTAGCCTGCAATACTGCATTCTAACAGCTGCGCCACCAGGGTTCTTGGTTGACTATTATATATTAGGACAGTGGTGGCGAACCCATGGCACGGGTGCCAGAGGTGGCACTCAGAGCCCTCTCTGTGGGCACACGCGCTGTTGCCCCAGTCCTAGGCCTTCAGCTGGATTTTATAAAACCTTTTCGCTTTAGGCCTCCGCTGCCCTGTGCAAAAAAAATAAGGCTCAATCAGTCAATTTCAACTTCTAGTGGGAAAAAAAAAATCTTGCAAAGTTGAAATTGATTGATTGAACTTTTTAGTCCCACCCAGTCTGCCGTTACCACCACAGCCATGCCCACCCAATGGGCCATGCCCACCCAATGGGCCACACCCACCCGGCTCTCGACGATGCATAAGTGGGTTTTGGGTTGCAGTTTGGGCACTCGGTCTCTAAAAGGTTCGCCATCACTGTATTAGGATGTTGGATAGCAGTAGCACTTAGACTTATATACTGCTTCACAGTGCTTGACAGCCCTCTCTAAGTGGTTTACAGAGCCAGTCTATTGCCCCTGAACAATTTGGCTCCTCATTTTACTGACCTCGGAAGGATGGAAGGCTGAGTCAACCTTGAGCTGGTGAAGATCGAACTGCTGGCAGTCGGCAGAATTAGTCTGCAATACTGCCTTCTAATCACTGTGCCACCGGGGCTCTTACCTTTCTCTAGTAGTCACCGCCAAGTTTGGACCCTCAGAATTCTGCTCTGGAATTCTGGGAGTTAAAGTCCAAAAGTCATAAAAGGACCATAGTTCCCCACCCCTGTTGTAGGGAAAGGGAAGAAACCACTACATGATACCCAGGACACCAATTCCACTGACTGACAGCTTGTCCTGTCCACACAGTCTTCCTGCTGTTTCAACTTTATTTGCAGCCTTGAAGTTTCATCCCATGAGGTCTAATCTTACCCTCTGCAGCAAGTGACAGTAAGCCCAAAAGATCTGCAGCGTGATAGTCCTTCAGGTACCATGTCTCCTTTCAATGTTCTCTTCCACAAACTAAACAGGAACTTTAACCATGTCTTGTAGGACTTGGTTTCACCAGCTTGGTAGTCCTGCTTTGGACTTGCTAGAATAGAATAGAATAGAATAGAATAGAATAGAATAGAATAGAATAGAATAATAATAATAATAATAATAATAATAATAATAATAATAACAACAACAACAACAACAACAACAACAACAACAACAAAGTTGGAAGGGACCTTGGAGGTCATCTAGTCCAACCCCCTGCTCAGGCAGGAAACCCTATACCATTTCAGACAAATGGCTGTCCAGTCTCTTCTTAAAAACCTCCAGTGTTGGAGCATTCACCGCTTCTGGAGGCAGGTTGTTCCACTGGTTAATAGAATAGAATAGAATAGAATAGAATAGAATAGAATAGAATAGAATTGGAAGGGACCTTGGAGGTCTTCTAGTCCAGCCGCCTCCTCAAGCAGAACTTATACCATCTCAGACAAGTGACTCTCTAGGTTCTTCTTAAAAACCTCCAGTGATGGAGCCCCTATGATTTCTGAAGGCAAAGCTGTTCCACTGGTTGATTGTCCTCACAGTCAGGAAGTTTCTCTTAATTCCAGGTTGCTTCTCTCTTTGATCAGTTTCCAACCATTGTTTCTTGTCCTGCCCCCTCTGGTGCTTTGGAGAATAACGTGACCCCCCTCTTTTTTGTGGCAGCCCCTCAAATACTGGAATATTGCTATCATGTCTCCCTTATTTCTTCTTTTCTTTAGACTAGCCAAACCCAAGTCCCGCAGCCATTCTTCATATGTTTTAGTCTCCAAGCCTTTGATCATCTTAGTTGCTCTTCTCTAAACTTTTCCCAAGATCTTAACATCTTTTTTTGTAATATGGTGACCAAAATTGGCTGCAGTATTCCAGGTGTGGTCTTACTAAGGTTTTATAAAGCGGTACTAATACTTTGCCTGATCTTGATTCTATGCCTCTGTTTATACAGTCCAGGATTGTATTAGCTTTTTTGGCTGCTGCTGCACACTGCTGGCTCACGGTTAAGTGATTGTCCACTAGGACTCCAAGGTCCCTCTCTGAGTTGCTGGTTTTAAGCCGGATCTCCCCCAATATGTACTTATATTGCTTGCTTCAGGATTTCAGCATCTTTTGCAAACGGTGCAGAACTGAATGCCGTGCTCCAAGTGAGCCTGACTGGGCCGTGGGGGGGGGGGTAGAGCAGGACTGCTATTTTCTGCGCTTTGGACTCTGGGTTCCTGTTCATGCTCTCCACGTGTCGCTGGTCTTGAGACATGTTGAGCTTGCCATCTACTGGTCCAGGTAGTCCTCAACTTACAACAGTTCATTTAGTGACCATTCAGAGTTACAACAGCACTGAAAGGAGTGACTTATGACCATTTTTCACTCATACGACCATTGCAGCATCTCCATGGTCATGTGATCAAAATTCAGACTCTTGGCAACTGACTCGTATTTATGATGGGTTGCAATGTCCCCGGGGTCACGTGATCTGCTTTTTGCGACCTTCTGATGTGCAAAGTTGATGGGGAAGCTGGGTTCACTTAACAACAAGGTCACTAATTTAACAACTGCACTGATTCACAACAACTGTGGCAAGAAAGATCATAAAATGGGGCATATTCTATTCTATTTCTATTTCTATTCTTATTTCTATTATGTTCCATTCCATTCCATTCCATATTCTATTCTATTTCTATTTCTATTTCTTATTCTATATTCTATTCTATTCTTATTTCTATTCTATTCTTATTTTTATTATGTTCCATTCCATTCCATATTCTATTTCTATTTCTATTTCTATTTCTATTTCTATTATTTCTATTTCTATTTCTATTTCTATTTCTATTTCTATTTCTATTTCTATTTCTATTCTATTCTTCACTCCAGAAGTTGTGGGCACTCCATCACTGGAGGTTTTTAAGAAGAGACTAGACAGTCACTTGTCTGAAATGAAACCGGGTCTCCTGCTTGAGAAGGGGGCTGGACTAGAAGACCTCCATGGTCCCTTCCAGCTGTATTCTGCTTCTGGTTCAATACAGTGACTTTGACCGTCTGCTGGAGGACCTGGTCCAGGACTGATGGGAAGTGGCGCTTCCTGAGTTCTGCTTCGTCTCTCTTTGAAAATAATCTCAGAACCTGAGAATGTTATTGGGAAAGCGAGGAGAAAAGCCCCCTGCCCTGCCCTGCCCAGCCCCTCCTTTGGTTGCTGCTGAAAGATGAGGCTGGAGCAGAAGGGGGGAGAAGAGGGGCTGGAGGGGGCTTTTGGAAGCAACGAGGGTCAAAGGTCCGCATGGCTGCTGCATCGGCACCTGCTGCTTTCCTCTTCTGGAATCAAACAGCCGCCATCAGCTAGGAAAAAAATAAACAGCTTTTCTTATATTGTGGAATGATGAAACTGGTAACTGAGCTCTATTATTAAATCTCAACAGGGACGTTTGTGGCAAAGCAAGGCGGTATACGGCAGGGGTAGTCAACCCTGGCTCTTTTATGACTCGTGGACTTCAACTCCCAGAATTCCTGAGCCAGCTAAGCTGGCTCAGGAATTCTGGGAATTGAAGTCCACGAGTCATAAAAGAGCCAGGGTTGACTACCCCTGCCGTATACGGTCTGGGTCTGCCTGGCGAAGCCCTTCCCTTCCCCCTCCCTCCGGTCCAGAAAGCGACAGCAGCAGGCGCAGCCCCTCCCTGCTGCATCCTGGTGGGGTCTTGAGGGGAGCCAGAGCCGTTTAGTGACACCTGGAATTGCCCCCCCCCCCCGAAGACCCCTGGTGCTTGCCAGCCTCTGCAGGACTTCCCTGCCTTGTCGAAAGTCAAGACAGCTGTGAGCAACCAGAGCTGAAATGGGGCAGAATGGAATTGATGCAGATGCGGGGGTGGGGGGGTGGGGGTGGGGCAGAAGAGACGTCAGTCTAGAAAATGAGGATCTTGTGTTAGAGAAAAGCTTCAACGTTCTCCCCAGGGAAGCCCTGCCTGTTGCCCTAATTCTCTCTTGCGCATCAGCTACTGTCCGTGAAGGCTTCTCCGAGCGGGATGTAAAAATGCACAGATGTTTGTTTGCGCCGTCCTTTCCTTTCAGACGGGGCTGGGCAACCGTCTCGGGGTAAAGATATAGCTGTAGGAAGAATTGCAAAAAGTGAAAACAAATGGGGCTTGTGATAAAGTCATTGATCTGGGATTGGGAGATGCTTCATTTCAGCCTCCCTGCTAGCCCCCCCCCCCCCAAAGAACAGCCCAACGCTTCTGAATCTCTTCAGGATTTCCATCAACAGAACCTGTCAGAATCCAGTTATATTTCATTTCTATCTATCTTCTCTCATATAAAACCAATTTTATTCTCTCCTGGATCCTGTCATACTACTGAGGGGGAGGGGGGTATGCATGGGGGCTTTATTACTTTCACTTCCTCTATTCACTACAAAGTAACCTTTTGTTGATTCACTTTGGGTCTGCTAACCATAACAATGTAACCATTTGCCTTTCATCCTATGCCCCTCTGAACTTCTCTTTACCGGCCAGCGAGAGAAAGGGTGGACGGGGGGGGGGGGGAAGATGCAGCATCTGGGATCTGAGTGAGGAGATGTTGAATGATCGTGCCAACGGAGCCGGATTTGATGTTATCTCTCCTGGAGTTAACACCTAGAAATCTGCTGGTTTGAATCACCTGGAAGAACTGCGGGGTGGGGGGCTGCTTAGGGACACTTTAAAACATCGAATTGTAAAGGAATCCCTCAGATCCTGTCTATCATGCCTGCTATCAGTTTCTTTTAATAAAAGTTCCTGTTGGAAGAAACCGTTTCCAAGAGTTCTGCTTTCTTAAGATGTGAATTAAAGTGCGTCCTTACAGAACCCTTCCTGACTTTTACGCTTCATTTACTGAAGTCATTTCTTTTGAAATGGAAAATGTTAATATTTCACTCTCCCAGTCTGCAATATGGTGACTTTGAGGAATTATAAGGTTTTTCTTTCCCAAAGTTTCTAAGATTCCTTAACAATTCATTCTCTGATAGTAAATGCAAGTTAGTTCAGTACAGTATTCATCTTGGTCTTCTACTTAGTATCTTATAACCCAGATGCTTTTCATGAATTTTGGCACTTTCCCAGTGAGAGTTTGAGTACATCCAACACGCACTTTCCTGGTGGCTTTTTAAGTACTCAAAGGCAGCATCATGTCTCCACTCAACTGTCTCTTCTTTAGACCAAATATGTTTATTACTTTTAACCTTTTTTCATAGGAAACATTGACATCCTCACTCTTTATTTTCCTCAACAGCCTCCTTCTTGTACGTGGCCACCACAAGTGGACACAGAATTCCAGCCACGGTTTAACCAGCGCTCCTGTTGGAAGAAAAACCAGGTCCAGTTCCAAGCTGGAAATAAAAATGGAGGCTGCTTAGGAAAGAAGTTTCCAGTTTATTGATGAGCAGAACCAGCAACAACAAGCAGTTCTGGGACAGCTGACAAAATGGAGTTGGGATTGGGTGGGTTTTTCTACCTTCTTTGGGCTTTGAGATGCCAATTCCTACGCAATGTCCTTTGACCTGAGCTTGAGTGCGCCCTTTTGGTCTTCTAATTATTGTGGCTGGGAGGTCCTGACCTGTCCTTGGAGATGGATGGGGGATGTAACTTCTTAATCCCATCAGCTGTGGGCGCTGAAGGCATTTTGCTTAGTGTGCCCCAGTCTTTCTGAACGGATTACCAAAATCAAAGGGAGATTTTCTGCCTAAATTTTTTTTCTCCATTTCTCCTTCAGGGGAAATATTCTATTCTGCCTTTTGTAATGTTCCCCCAAATATTTCATTCTCTTGGGGGGGGGAGTGCTGATTCCTACACTGTGTTGATTGGAAATGGCTGGTAGCATTTTGCTTCCTGGAACCTGATGGGGGAGGGGAGAGAAAACACCCAGCTCCCTGCACTGAAGAGTGAGAAAAAGAGTAGAATACAATCGAGCTGGAAGGGACCTTGTAGGTCTTCTAGTCCAGCCCCCTCCCTGCTCAAGGAGGAGAAAGAATAAAGCTAGTTCATGGTAGGAGCCCCAACTGGTTCAGAAAACCTCCCAGCTAAAAGATAAGCCAAGAATGTGCTAAAAGGAAATCGCACTTGATCAGAGACAGAGTCTCAAGATGGTAGCAGATGAAATAGCTTTGTGCCAGCCTGTCTGTTGATCTGCTTTTTCCTGATTACCTAAGAGAGCAATTTCATTTTCAGAACTGGCATATGGCCTCAGATTCCAAAAGCTGCTTTGCTTAGGCTTGGTCTCTTCCGCTAAGCACCAGAGTCTGTTTCAAGGCAAGGGGGGGGGGGAGCAGGAGTAAGGCTGGGAACAGAGAGGCAGAGAGGGGACAAGGGTCTCCCTGGACACCAGAGAGGACAGTACAGTTCAGCATGGGACCCTCGTCTCTGCCAGGTTGCCCAAAGCTTTGCATCTCTTTAGAGCTGCCTCAGGACACCCCTTTTTAAGCACCCACACTGATTCTGAGGCCTCTCTGCACATCGTCCAGAAGGATACCTGTACATGCTCAGAAACCCTGCTGGATACTGGCTGGGCTGGAGGAAAACAAAAGAACCCAGGTGCAGAGGCCAAACTCCATTTTTTGGTGGGTGCAGAAATAGGGTGGTTGAATTCTCTGAATTTCTCTCGCAATTTCCCCAGGGGTCTGCAGCTGAGAAAATGCTAAGGTTACAACAAAAAAGCACAGAGAAAAAAAATAAAAGAGGGAGAAAGAACAAAACAGAATAACACAGTTGGAAGGGACCTTGGAGGTCTTCTAGTCCAACCCCCTGCTCAAGCAGGAGACCCTACACCATTCCAGATAAGTGGCTGCCCAGTCTCTTCTTAAAAGCCTCCAGTAATGGAACACCAACAACTTCTGGTGGCAAGCTGTTCCATTGGTTAATTGTCCTCATTGCCAGGAAGTTTCTCCTTAATTCCAGATTGCATCTCTCCTTGATTAGTTGCCATTCATTTTTTTCTTTTTTTGCCTTCTGGTGCTTTGGAAAAGAGATTGACCCCCTCTTCTTTGTGGCAACCCCTCAAATACTGGAATACTGCTATTATGTCACCCCTTTTCTCTGGACTGGCCATTCCCAGATCTTGCAACCTTTCTTCATATGTTTTAATCTCCAGGTGTTCAATCATTCTAGTTGCTCTTAAAAAGTGACTTCCCTCTTGATCCAAGCAAGTATAACCTGTTTTAAGAAGTTATGACAAGTTATGAAGCCATCTCTTCATCCCATATTTCACATCTTTCCCTATAAACATATCTTTAAAATCTCATCATCTGTCCTAATCAACAGAAGTCCATTGACAGTTACCAGAAATAGCAATCTTTTATAAGATTGATCTAAAAACACACTTCAGTTCCTTCCTTTTATATTCATATCTCCTCATTAAGCAATTCCCCCAAACTTCATCATTTAAATCTAATCAACATAACAATTTTAACCTTAATCAGATAAATAAAAAACATAAGTAATGAACTCTTTCTCATAAAAGAGTTTTTGTCAACGCTGCTAACATCAGCTGTTCTTGCTTTGACAACATATGGAGATGCAGCCATTTTCCTTCACTTTATGTTTTACTCTTAGAGGTAGAATTAGATGATACTATGAAAGGGGGAGGAGGAGGAATGTGCATGGGAGATTAGTTAGACATAACAATACTGTATAAGGGTGAGAACCAAGGCTTTTTGAAATAAGAGATGGTAAGAAATGGCGGATTGAAGAACTGGTGGGAAAGCCTGCATTTCAAACTAATTGGAGAATGTGATTTATGACTGTAAATTAGAGGAGGGAATTGTGCTTTGATGCTATGTGCTCAGGGGAGGGGAATTCAGATTTTGGCTTGCCTATGTACGTGCCGATGTTATGCTACTCGACTAAAGATTCTTTAAGGTAAACAATGCATCGAAGTTCTTTGAAGAGTTTCATCTGTGGGAACCATGACAGTTTTGTTTAGAGTTCATCATCCAATCCTGCTCAAAGAAAATCTATTAAAAATTACCCAAATAACAAGCCATCTATTTTAACCTTGGACAAATAAACCAACTTTATATTTCTTCCCCTTGCTCCCAACAGTCTTAATTTTTATTCCCTTCAAATAATATCCAAACAGTCATTTCTTTTTATTTTCTCTTTTTGTCTCTTCTTGCAAAATCACAATCTTAACAAATCTCTTTTTAAATCCAATATACAAAGTCATTCTTCTAGTCTATTATTTGTACTTTCTTTTTTGTGCGTTAGAACATCAGCTAATTTCATTTATATATTAAATATTTATTGTTTTTCCATATTTTTCTTGCAGCTTGTATTTTTAAGTCTGTATTTTGGTCTTGTCTAGTAAAACTTGTTCCACTTTCTTAGCCCAATATAATAAGATAGCCTTTATTGTCATTTTTTTTTTACTGTGGGCACAATGGCGCACATCAAAAATGAAATTTAGTTGCCCACTCTCAAAGTGAACACATACATGATGCATACCTAAACATCCTATATACAACATATGTATAAACCCACACCCCTGTCAATATACAACATATGTATAGACCCACATTATCTGTCAATAATGGCAGAGTCCTTTAAAATGAATTTTAATTGTTTTATTTTCTTCAGGTGTCCTCTAATGTCCAGTCTTCAAAGTCTATTTTATCATATTGCTTTGCTTTCAAATGTAAAAAAAAATGAATATTTTCTCATAGGAAGGATTTGTATTATCAATTTCAAAATTTTATTAAGTCCATCCATCTTAACATTTATAATTTTCTAAAATCAACAAATCATTCTTTTTCTGTTAATTAAAAAGATTGTTTTATAAATTGTTTAAACAGATACTTAAAACCTCTTTCATATTGGGTTGAAGGAAACTCATCCAGGGAGTTCCATAAAAACTTATCTCTTTCAGAGGTTTTCAATATTTAAAAAATAATAAAAGATTTAGTCATTTGATTTCATTTAGCCAACCTGGCAGAGGTGGCTAAATTAACTTAATGAGAGAAAAAACATTTATACTTGTGNATACTTGTGGTTGACTGAAAACCCTTTATAACTGTTTACAGAAAACAGAACAAAATACATTTACAGTTTGTGGTTTTGATGATTAGAAAAGAATTGGGTAAGAGAAGAGTGAGATTTTCTTTGTAATAATAGTAACTTTATAACTTCTACAGATATTTGCTGCAAAGGAAATCAGAAGCTTCTTTTTATTCTTTCTTTCTGCACTTTTGGGTTTTTTCCCTTTCTTTTCTGCTTTTACTTTTTATTAATTTCTGTTAGTTTTTGTGCTCTTTGTAAACTTTTAATAAAAAATATTTTAAAAAAGCAATAAAAGTTACTTCAAAGGAGATTAAGAAATGAGGATCAGCCAAACTTTGAGTTATTAAGGGCTACATTATTATAAAATTAGACGTAATCCTTCAACTGCCAGCTGCTCAACACAGGCATTGACTCCCAATACTTCTGTTCCTGCAGTTCAGTCAGGAAGCGCAGCTGTCCGAAGTGCTTATGGGCTGTCTCATGATCTCTCCTTTCACTGGAGAGATTTTGCTGGTCTGAACCCTGCATCCAGCTACAGATTTTAATCGTGCTATTATTCTCATTTTTCAGGGACAACTTCTATTATGTCCTGGGCCTGTGATTGACAGAGCAAGTGCAGGAAGCTGCAGAGAGACCCAGGCAGACCACGTGGCTGCCCCGGCCAGACAGGCTGTCTTCAGCCTATTGCCCACGTGCGAAGCAGGAAAATACGTTGCATTTATTGGCTGACGCTGTTCCCTGCAAAAGGGTATAAAAGGGATCTGTGCCATTTCGTGTTGGTTTTGTTGAAGCTATAATAAAGAAGCAACTGTTGTTATACGTGCCTCATCTCAATGCCTTACCAACGCACAGAATAGAACAACTTCAGTTCACCATAAAATCCTAGAATTTTAAGGGACCGGGCCTGGCTGAGGAATTCTGGGAGTTGAAGTCCACAAGTCATAAAAGGGCCAAGTTTGAAGACCCCTGGTTTACAGCTCACCCAGTGCAAAAATAAGCCCAAAAAATAAGCACACATTCAAAATGAGCAGGAGGCCTAGTTTAGAAAAACTTTATCTATAAAATATATATAAACACGATACATACAGTTTCATTCAGCTCTGGGGAACACCAACAGTTCTTAACTTGGAGATCAGAAAAAGCAATATTGAGAAGATTAAGACAAGCCCAGACTTAGGCTGGATCACATGTCTCACACAGCCAATACTGTGTCTTAATCAAAAACAGTTCTCATTGGCTGGTTCGTTGCTATGGCTATTCCAGTTCATAAAATTTCTTACACAGTGACAGAAGTAGATTGTGGTCTACTTTGTCAAATGCCTTACTGAAATCTAAGTGTACTACGTCCACAGTATTTCGCTGGTCTATTAATTTGGTCACTGTTTTTAACGGTTTTAACAAACCTGTGCTGGATCTTCCCAGGTATTGAGGTTAAACTGATTGGTCTGTAGTTTCCTAGGTCTGTTTTTTCCCCTTTCTTGAAGATGGGAACCACATCAGCCCTTTTCCAATCCTCAGGTACTTCCCCGGTGCTCCAGGATTTTTGAAAGATATAGCTCGACCCCCATCTTCTCTGTGACACTCCTCAAATATTGGAGAGTGCTATCATGTCATCCCTAGTCCTTCTTTTCGTTACACTAGAAATATATTGTTCCCTTGATTGTTCATCATTATAGTTCAGCCTCCACAGCCTTGTCAGTTTTGTTGTGCTTCTCTGCACTTTCTAAGATCCCAACAATTTTTTGTGTGTTCTGGTGACCAGACGTAGACACAGTATTCCAAGTGTGGCCTCACTGGTGCAGTATAGAGCTGTACTATCACTTGCACATGAATTGGATGCTCTCCCTTAATTGATGCAGCCTACAACTGTGTTACCTTTGTGACAACTGCAGAACACTCTGGCTCATACTTAAGCAGTGATCCATTAGACCAGGGGTGTCAAACTGCCGGCCCGCGGACTGGACACGTCACGCAGAAGCCACGCCCATCCTGTTGCCGGCAAAACATATCGTGACGTTGCGAGTTTGACATGTCTGCATTAGACCGCTCTCATGGTTGAGCCAGGTAACTCCTATTCTGTACCTGTATGTCTGTTTTTCTTGCCTAAATGCAGGACCTTAGTTTTCTCACCACTGTATTTTGTATAGGGCCCAAGGTTTCAGTTTGCCAAGATCCTTCTGACTCTTGAGTCTATTTGCAAAGTGTTAGAAATTCCCTGCAATTTTGTGTCACCCTCAAATTTGATGAGCTCTCCCTCAGTCCCCACATGTAGGTTAATTATGAAGATGTTGAAGAGTTCTAAGACAGAACCTTGGGGAACCTCACTGCATGCTTCCCTCCATGTAGATGTAGCTCCATTAAGGACTACTGTCAGGTCCCTATCGCAATGCCATTCCAAGGGGAGGGGGAGCACAAACTCTTGTGGATTGATGATGTTTCTAAATTGTTTCTGCTTTTGCTTTGATGTATCTGCATGGGAAATATGGAGGTGGGGAACCCTTGTGGCCATCTGCTTTGACTCCTGCTGGCTAGCAAGGACAAGATGCCAGAGAATGGCTGGTTATCACCTTTTCGGCTCAAAGTTCTCACAACATCTTCACATCAGGGGATTGCAAATTCAATGAGTAGTGATGCTGTCTATCTAACATTGTTCTATCTTACCAAAAAGTAGATTGTGATCTACTTTGCCAAATGCCTTACTGAAGTCCAGGTATACTATTTCTGTTGCATTTCCCTGGTCCACTAACGTATTCACTTTATCAAAGAAGGCAATAACGCTTGTCTGGCATGATCTGTTTTTAACAAACCCATGCTGGTTCCCAGTAATCGCCTTGTTCATCCTAGATGCTCACAAATATGCTGTTTGATTATCTTTTCCAGGATTCTCTCAGCTATTGCTGTCAAGCTGAATGGTCTGTAGTTTTCTGGATCCACTTTTCCCCCTTTCTTGAAGATTGGAATCACGTTATCTCTTTTCCAGCCTCTGGCAGTTCCTCCATGGTTCAGGAGCTCTGAAAGATTTTATTTAATGGTTCCAAGATTATATCTGCCAGCTCCTTCAGTACCCTGGACTGGAAACCATCTGGTTCAGGAGACCTGGCCTTGTTCAGAGCAGTCATGTTCTCCCCCGAAAACCAGAAGGTGTCCCCCCAGTTGTCTTGACCTAAGCACACTCTTTGTCTTGTCGTCCCTGGGTCAGTAAGTCCCAGAGACTCCTTGTCACCATTCATCACCCCATTACTGCACTTGCCTTCACAGCAGCTGAATGGGGTCCTTCCACAGTCAAGGAAGAGTGGTTTGATATCAGTTGACAGACAGGTGAAGCCTGTAGTGCTTCCAGGCTTGGACAGCAGCTGACCAGCTGGAGGAAACTGCTTTAGGTGTTCATTGTTAGAGTAATAATGAGAGCTGCTAATTAAATTGTTTCTAGTGGAACAATTCTTTGCGTTTTAGTAAAAAATAATACTGTATTATGGTATGGACATTTTAGTCATGCACACCTACTTGAAAATCCAATATAGCTTTTGTTGTATTTCTTTTTTTAAAAAAAATCCTCCTGCTTATCAATGTGTGAAAAGAGATCTTTGGCCAGAGGAGGAACTGGCGGGGCTTGACTGCAGAGTTGCTGGACTTTTGGCTGTCCTGTGTAACTCTTCTGTGCAGGCTATCTATCAGGACCCACTTCAACTAATCACCCAAGAAAGCAGAACTCTTGAAACAGATATTGTCTCAAAAGGAAACTTTTATTAGGGACTAGTGATAGCAGGGAAGTTAAGGCGAGATCTGAAGAAAAGCCCACATGAATAATTAAGCATGGACCGGTCCCGGGCCACAGCATGCCAGCAACTGGACCGCACAAACAAGGAAAGCCCCATCCATGGGATGCAGGCAGCACACAAAACCACGCACCCTCCGGTCCACCCTCTTTCCACGTATCTGGTCCCTGGTGCCCAAAGGTTTGGGGACCTCTGTTCTAGCTCTCTTCCATCTGTCTACATGCTTTTGGAAGCTTGGTGCCCGGAATTTGTGAAATGACCCAAAGAAACTCCGTGAAGTTCAGGTCACATAATATGGCTTAGTTGAGACTTGCTTCCCAAGATGGCATCTTGGTGATTATTGCCTCTGTTCCCTGCTTGCTTTTATTGATTTTGATTCTTTGAATCAAAAATGGGAAAATTGACAAGCTCCATGCTAACCTCTAGCATCATCTGTGCTTCCAAGAATGCCCCAAGAACTTGGAAAAGCTAAACATGGGAGTGACTGCAGCCCAGAGGAAAAAAAGAAAGAAGGGTGGGGGAGGGAAGAGAAAGCTGAGCCACTTGGGGAGCATCCCCACATTTGCAACTTTGCAAATAACCCATTTGTTGCTCAGGCTTGGATAAACCCAATAAACTGCAGTGCATTTAATGAACTTTGATTAAGTAAAGTTCATAGGACAGAGAATAATAGGGTAGGAAGGGACTGTCCAATTTCTTCTTGAAAACCTCCAATGATGGAGCACCCACAACTTCTGGAGGAAAGCCGTTCCACTGGTTAATTGTTCTGTCAGGAAATTTCTCCTTAATTTCAGACTGGATCTCTCTTTAACAAGCTTCCACCCATTATTTCTTGTAATGCTTTGGAGAATAGGCTGTCGTCCTCTTCTCTGTGACAGCCCCCCAAGTACAAGAAGAAAGTTATCGTATCACCCCTAGTCCTTCTCTTCATTAGACTAGACATACCCAATTCCCACAAAGGTTCATCGTATGTTTAGCCTCCTGACCCCTTATCATCTCTGTTGCTCTTCTCTGCACTCTTTCCAGAGTCTCAACATCTTTTTTATAAGATGGTGGCCAAAACTGGATGCTGTATTCCAAGTGTGGCCTTACTAAGGCTTTATAAAGTGGTACTAATACTTCACTTGATCTTGATTCTATCCCTCTGTTAATGCAACCTAGGAGTCCATTGGCTTTTTTGGCTGCTGCCGCACACGGCTGGCTCACATTTAAGTGTTTGTCCATTAGGATTCCAAGATCCCACTCACAGTTACTATTTCTGAGCCAGGTTTCGCCTAATCTGTACCTGTAACTTTGGATTTTCCTGCCCAGGTGTAAAACCTTACTTTTCTCTACATTGAATTTTATTCTGTTAGATAGGGCCCACTGTTCAAGTCTGTTGAGATCCATCCAGATCCTGAATCTATGTTCTGGGATGTTGGCTATTCCTGCCAGTTTACTGTTGTCTGAAAATATGAACCCCCCTTCTATTCCCTCATCTAAATCATTTATGAAGATGTTGAAAAGTACTGGGTTTAAAATGGAATCTTGGGGTACCCCACTGTTTACTTCCCTCCATGTAGATGTAGTTCCATTAAGGTACACTTTGAACCTGGTTTGTCAGACAGTTACAAATCTATCTGGTGCTGATGTTGTCTATCCCACATTTTTTAGCTTACCAAGAAGTAAGTTGTGGTCTACTTTGTCAAATACCTTACTGAAATCTAAGTATACTATGTCCACTACATTTTGCTGGTCACCTAATTTAGTCACTTTGTCAAAGAATACAATTTGTTTGGTCTGATCTGTTTTTGACAAACCTGTGTTGGTTTCTGGTTATAACTTGGCTTGCTTCTAGGTGTTTGCAGATCTGTTGCTTGATTATCTTTTCCAGGATCTTCCCAAGTATTGATGTCAGGCTGATTAGTCTGTAGTTTCTTGGATCTCTTTTTTTTAATTTCCTTTTTTGAAGATGGGAACCACATCAGCTCTTTTCCAGTCCTCTGCTAGTCCCCCAGTGCTCCAAAATCTTTGAATGGTTCTGAGATCCATCCATCCCTCTGCCAGTTCTTTCAGAACTCTGGGATGCAATCCACCAGGTCTCAGCAATTTGAACTTGTCTAGAGCGGACAGGTGTTCTCTTAACTTTTCTTGACTCTTTTAATTTGTATTCCCCAGTCTGTCTTTTACAGCTATGTTTTTGATAGGTTGGGCTGTATTATCTTTTTGTGTGAAGATAGATGCAAAGAACGAACTAAGCTTTCTATCTGCTTTCTATCTACTGCCTGTTACTTTCTTGTTATTGTTTCCTTGACTTTTTTCTTGTTTTTTTTATATGTTGAAAAAAAACTTTTTAAAATTATTTGTGTTGCAACTCTTACTTCATTCAGAGCCTTAGCTTTTCTGACTTCACCTTTGCAAGTTCGAGCTATTTTTGCCTTAGTTATGTGTCCCTCTTTTTGTCCTTATCTTAGCAGAATTTTTTTTTAATTTTAATTTTTTTTTATCTTAGAAGACATTTTCCTTTTTTTGTATTTATCTTGGAAGAGAATCTCTGTAGTTCAGGGTGGGACTGTAGAGTCCTTGATGCTGCCTGAGTTTGACTGCCTGCAGATGTCCTGCTTGCCTCTTCTGCAGGGAGGGCAAACAGGCTTACCGTTGCCATGACAGCCTCTTGTTGAGAGGAGGGGAGGGGTGGGACATCTGGAGAAGAGCAGCTTCAGGGGTCAACTGTAGATAGGAGAGGAGCCAACTCCCTCTGAGATCTGGCTGCTCACGGACCTAATCTGGGCTCCTGCAGGTCCCCCAGTCTCAAAACTGTGCAATTTGAAGCCGCTTAGCCCACCCAGTGTTCATTGGAGGAACCAGCGAGTATCACCAACTGGGAGCCATTAAGACTCTCTGCTTAAAGGCAGTGACACCGCTTGGCCTTCAACAGGATCACAAAAAAGATGTTGAGAGTTTGGAAAAAAATTCAGAGAAGAGCAACTAAGATGATCCAAGGCCTGGAGACTAAAACATACGAAGAACGGCTGCGGGACTTGGGTGTGGCTAGTCTAAAGAAAAGAAAAAACAGGGGAGACAGGATAGCAGTATTCCAGTATTTGAGGGGCTGCCACAAAGAAGAGGGGGGTCACATTATTCTCCAAAGCACCAGAGCGAAGGATGAGAAACAACAGTTGGAAACTGATCAAAGAGAGAAGCAACCTGGAATTAAGGAGAAACTTTCTAACAGTGAGGACAAGCAACCAGTGGAACAGCTTGCCACCAGAAATCGTGGGCGCCCAATCACTGGAGATTTTAAAGAAGAGAGTAGACAACCACCTGTCTGAGATGGTATAGGTTCTCCTGCTTGAGCAGGGGGCTGGACTAGAAGACCTCTAGGGTCCCTTCCAGCTCTATTCTATTCTTAATGAATGTTATCACTGAGGGTTTTTCCTTCTGCCACTAAACTCTTTCAAATGAGAAAAGGCAGCCTTACATGTGTCAGTTATGATGAGGTTTGGCTTTGGGGCATGGTCTGAGGGTGATGACATGATGGCCCTATGTGTATATGTGCACGCACACACACACACACACAAGCTGTGCAATGCAGTATTGCAAGCTAACTCACTGCCCACTGCCAGGAGTTCACTCACTGACCGGCTCAAGGTTGACGCAACCTTCCATCCTTCCGAGGTCAGTAAAATGAGGAACCAAATTGTTGACTGTGTAAACTGCTTAGAGAGGGCTGTAAAGCAGTGTGAAGCGGTATATGTCTAATTGCTACGTGCTAGTGCTATTGTTATACCAACAACATCTTTTACCCACCTTTAAAAACCCCACCTTGTTTTTTGAACTGTGGCAGTTGGATTAACAGAAACTATAAACAGTTAAGCCAAAAAATGCTTAAGGGATCCATTGTCAGAATCCAGTTATTGGGTGGGGTGTGTTTCTTTATTCTATCTTCCTGCGAGTTCTGCCATGTTCCTGGGGGAAGGGGGGGGGGGAAGTGATGGGTGCTAAAGTGTATCTTCTCCACTTTGCTATAGCTGCCATAATGTATCCTCTCCGCTTTCCTCTATCTGCCTGCTCTTTGATCTATTTCCCTTGCTGCCAGCCTGGGGTGAGAATGGAATGTGTCTCCGGCCATCTGTCTTATCTCTAAGACCTGCGTCTTATCAACCCCATTCCCACAGTGGGTTCACATTGACCTGTTTGAACTGACCGGATGGACTATTGGAGTGGGGTTTGCCAGATGCTTCTTTAAACCATTAATTCATGCGGGAACCCCTCAGATCCTGCTTTCTATGCCTGCTGTCAACTTCTCCTAATAAAAGTTCCTTTTGGAATGCTGTTCCGGGAGTTCTGCTTTCTTGGGAAGAGCGATTGAGGCAGATCCTTACATCCATTTAGTTACTCCTTTTTAAGAAAACTGTTATCATTTAGAATAAGCTTTGGCCTCCTGCCTGTGCACAAGGTGACCCCAAAACATCAGCAGCTGGGCTGGCCTTCCCCGAGTTGCTGCCCTGGCTGAAATGTTAGCAACAGGGCTGGGATTTCACAGCGGGCCTCGTATCCCTTCAGGAAGACTTTTCACTTTTTTCAAGCTAAGATTAGACTGGAGTCTTCTTATCTCAGAGCAAATCATATTATTTATTATTTTGCAACATTTCAAAGGGCACTGCAATTTAAAAGAGGCAGTATAGAAAAGACGCAGTATATTCAGTCATCTGCAATGCAAAGGGATCAAAGAAAGGCCACTGTACAAAAAACAAAACAAAACATACAGATTGTGTCCATATTGTTTACACGTTATATACAGAGAAAGTTCAAATACTCATAGAATTCGGAAGAAAGTAAAAGCTGATCTATTTGTGAAATTTTTCTTGCTTCTGAACGTCCTTCTAGACATTAGTTGCTTACCTATGACATAAACACAGTACTTTTTTTTAAGATATGAAACTTTCATTTATTAATTCAAATGACTTTGTTTGCATTTACAACATTCATTGCATAAACTTGGACATATAAAGTTTTCCACCTCTGGTTAATAACAGACATTTAGGGTACAAGTTATTGGTTGGATACATGTTCAAACAAATATTTGGGTACAACATCTTGTCCATGGTACATAACTTTTTTTCTTTTTGTATTTTATAGCTACTAAAGACACAGTTCCATTAGCTACTTTGGGTCTCAGAACAGTTTGTCTAAAGGGGACATAAAGCACAGAAAAAGAGAGAGAGAGAGATGAGTTGCTAGCTGCAATGGTTAAACGATCTTTACACATAACCCTCTTTTCATTTAAAAAAAAAAATCAAACTCTGCTAGCATGAATCAACTGTATGCTGTCAAACAACCCAGACATTCACTGACGCTCTCTGTGATGTAGGGAAGAGTCCATGCAACACACCAAGAAAACAAAGGCGAAAGAAAGAGAAGGGGAACAAGAAAACCAGGTAACCCCTAATGAATGTCCAACAGTCATCGCCTTTCATTGTACTTTGTAACTACAGCTCTGCTATTGGAACATAAATGGGGGGGGGACATCCACCCTGGCCCCACCCTGAAAAAGTGGCTGGAAAGTATTTTTCAAGTGCAGTTCCAGCTGCAAATGAGTAGCATTTTTTCCCCATGTTGTCGATAATAGTAGTTTGACGTTTGAGAGGTAAGTTCTGGTCTTGCCGTTTTCACTCAGGTACAATCCTCTCTGTGTAGAGTTTGGCAGCTGCTCCATTCGAAACTTCCCTTTCGATATTTTAAAATACGTGTCCCTGACACCTTCGGCTCTCTGGTGGCTGTGTGTGTGTGTGTGTGAAGCCTTCAGTCCCATCTCTGCGCCACAAAAAGGACTACAACTCGTCAGACCGGATGACGTGGAAAAGGGTGACGTTGTACAGGATCTGGTGGCCGTTGTTCCAGGCGTAGAGAGCTCTGTCCTTGGGGTTGTAGTCCAGCATAGAAATGTGCGAGTACTTGTTTAGGAATGGGATGTCTATGTACTCGTAAGTGGAGCTGTTGGTCTGGTAAGCGTAGGTCACCTTGGTCCCTCCCGAGTAGCCGTTGGTGACATACAAAGTGCCGCAGATGATGAAGCCCTCGCCAGCACTGCGCTTGGGGTAGCTGGTGTTCCAGGTCTGGAGGCTCTGCAAGGTGTTGGGGTCCAGCTTGCTGATGACAATGTTCCCTGCGTTTTGGTTGGTGGCGTAGACGGCCCACAGCCCGTTCTCATCCACCATGAGGTCAATGTCCGAATGGCCACCCCAGGCGTAATGGTAGACGTTATTGTAGCCTGCGTAATCCAGACTGCGGGTTTTCAGGATGGTCTCCGTTTTCAAGTCAAATCTGATGATGATGTGGCTTTGGTATTTGTTGAAATAAATCGAGCCGTTGTAGACCACTTGGCCAGTGCCAGACCAGGGGTGTGGAAGGCGGTGAGAGGTGAAGTTATCCGTGTTCATAAAGTCAGACATGGATTTGTATTCGCGGACAAATCGGTTGTTGTGATAGCTGTCCATGTACCAGACCTGGGGAAGAGCAGCAGAACACAGAGAAGCAAAGAGCATTAAAACATGGACCCAGCTAAGGCTTCTGCTGTCAGAAGTCAGTAGCCTAGCTTTCTCTAATCGGGTGCCCTCCAACTGTGGGACTACAATTCCCATCTGCTTCAGTCACCCTGTCCAACAGCATTGCATTCAACACACACACAGATTGTGGCGATGAATAAATACAGGTATCCCATATAGGGTTTTGAAAGACCATCTGAGACATGTCCCATTATATGGCAGCTTTGACAATGTCAACAAGCTCCATTTCTTTCAAAGTTACCCATACATTTCTGTGATGCACACAGGTAAAGCTTTCCTGGTCCTTCAGACAGACACCCATGGACACCACCCTTCTTCCCTCTTTGTGGACATCCATCGTGGGATGGACCTCTGGTGCTCTGCAAAATCCTTTGCTCTCTCTGTGGCTCTGCAAAACGGGCTCTGGCTCCACAAAGCACCCACCGTCCTCCCGAATGAGCAGAGCTGTGCAGGTTTCCCAGGAAAGGGAGCCTTCCTCTCCACGAGGTGATTCTGTTACGCATCAGCCCTCATGGAGACAATTAAATCTCCATCAGTGAGATGAGAGGGCTTGGCTAAAGAACTTAACAGAGACCTGCCGGGTCCTGCTGGCTTCACTTGGTCCTCTGTCTTTTGTCTGCTCCCTTCCTCTCCCACCCCTTGAGATGTGCCAGGAAAAGATAAACCAGAACTAGCTGGAGACAGGCAGAAAAATAAGGTCCCACCCTGGAGACAAGCGTTGTGGCTGCCAAGCCCATTGCCTGGACTGTGCCTCCAGCGAGGGACGAGACAAGGCAGGCCCCTCTGCCCCCTCGGAAGGCTGTCCGCTGGCCTGTCCTGCAAGCCAAGGTGGGCCATCGTGAATGACCAAGAGAGCTGAGGATTCTCAGTGGGGTTTGCATAACGCATCTCCTCTTCTTGGGACAATGTTCTGGTCAAAGCCCGACTGCCCTGTTCCCAGCATCAGAGGAGGGATAAGGAAGTGGTCCTACCTTGCTTTCACCCTCGGGAGCCAAGGGGTCCGTCATCCAGGAGCCGAAGCGTGAGCCAGAGGTCTTTACGGTGATGGGGTCGCTTATTGCAGTCAACTTCCCACATGCTGCAAGATAGTTGAACACAACAATAGTAAACAAGTCCTGCAATTCCCTCCCCACCCTAGCCTACCTTTCACCAGGGTCCGCATAATTCTGTGTCAAAATGTGCAATTTTTTTTTTTTGGTCCTGGGAAAGAGCTTGTTTTTTTTCTAAATTGTATTTACGATGCTTTCACATTTCTTTGGATGGTAGTTTTGAGTTCAGAGCTTTATTCACCAGCCAGAGAAAGTGGCTGAGATACCAGAAGAAGTGGGTGTTTTTTTGGGAGGCAGGGGAGATTGCAGGGTGTGTTGCAGGGTGTGTTGGCGAGGAGCTCTCGGTGTGCGCACAGAGGGCCCATTTAAAGAGAAAATAGTTGCATCCTCATGTAGGGAAGAAACAAAGCAGAACAGCTGCTGCTCACCATGGAACAGAGCCAAATCTATACAGAATAACAGAGCTGAAAGGGACCTTGGAGGTCTTCTAGTCCAACCCCCTGCTCAAGCAGGAGACCCTATACAATTTGAGACAAGTGGCCGTCCAGTCTCATCGCTCTGTCCAGTGATGGAGCGCCCACAACTTCTGGAGTGAAGCTGTTCCACTGGTTGATTGCTCTCACCCTTAGAAAGTTTCTCCTTAATTCCTGGTTGCTTCTCTCCTTGAATAGTTTCCATCCATTGCTTCTTCTCTTGCCTTCTGGTGCTTTGGAAAATAAGTTGACCCCCCTCTTCCTTATGGCGGCCCCTCAAATATTGGAACCAATGTTGAAACGTACAAGTAGTCCAAGATTTACAACAATTCATTTGGTTCTCTGCCCATCTGTGGTTTTCTCGGCTGCCATTGTTTTCTGGTCAGAAAAAGGCCCTGGGGAGAGTCCTTCGGGCTGCCTTCCCTGTCACTTGGGAAGCGAGGAGGCTGCAGGTGGCTGGAGAGGAGCGAGACCTGCCTTTGGTGCCTCCTTCAAAACAGGTGCAAGCCCTCCACACTCCATGAAAGAGATCCTTGCCAAAAGTGTATTCTTCACAAAAGATTATCATCACCAAATGCTAGAGATGGAAGAGTCATCTAGTCTGAGAGAAGACCGCCCAGCATCTCTCGTGAAAGTGAACTCACCATTTCTTGAGAGCGAGTTCTTCATTTCACACACAGGGAGAACTCATATAACTCAATGGAAGCTACCAGCGCTCAAGGAAATCACTCCTGCATGTCCCCTGAATAATGGGAGAGTGTTCCGTCTCAGCAGCCATGCACGAAGAGTGATGCTTTGGTACGCCTGTTTTGGGAGGTCCAGGAACATCACCCCATCCACAATAAGGAGCAGAAAGCTGAATTTATTAGTGTATTTGGTTTTAGACATTAGGATTTTGATAGCTGAATTCAGCTTTGCAGCAACTAAGGCTATCTAGGAAGCACTGCATCATATTTCTGAAGACTCAGAAATATATAATGCCCAATACACAATGATATAGGCATCCATCAGGCATCTAATTACAATTCGCTAAAAGCGACCGCATCAAGAAGTGACCAATAGTTTTATGATCTCTGCTTTCTCCATCCTCCTATCTTATGTATTTTAGGAACTTCTCCTTCAGTAAGTAGTAATTATATGTTCCTTGGATCTCAAATGAGTAGACAAAGATCTACCAGGGCTGTGGGATGTTTCTGTTTATCACCAAACTTGAGAAAAAATTGGCTCCACCAATTATGGATTGCTGTTAGAACAACAGTCCAAGGAACAATGTTTTCAGTGGCGATAAGTAGGTGAACGTTGGCACATAATATAATAAGTTGCCAATTCATGGAGCAAAAGAGAAGGATTCTAAAAAGCCTGTGGACTGCTTTAGGGAGTCTTGTACATGTCTTTCTTTTAGCCTGTGAGATGTAAAATTCATTGAGCGAGGTCTCCTCTTTGAGCAAGGAGCTGGACTAGAAGATCTCCGGGTCCCTTCCAACTCTGATATGCTATGATTCTATGACTCATTTCTGGGATATCCAGTCTTGAAAAGGGAGTGAAATGGCAGCCCTCTGGAGCCAATCCAGGGGTTGGGGTAAGAGATATATTCCCTTCTCTGGTGTTAGCAAGATCAATAAAATTTGTGGAATCCTGGTCTGATTTTTAACCTTATCTTTAACAAGCAAGCTATGTACTACTAAAACTCTTGTGTCTGTAACCTTTAAATAGATTTTTAAAAAAAGGGGGGGGACTTTTTGAACCAAGGTTATCTCAAACAGGCTAACTTACAGAAAGTATCCAAAATCTGAGACCCATGACTTACGTGGAATAGAAATTTGGCAAATGTTATAAAACTCTATGAGCTGCAAATGATTATTTTATCGTAAAGCGTTTTACGACATAACACAGGATGTCATAAAATGCTTCCTGTGGTCAGCTCTGGCTGTTTGTCTGTGCTATTAAGTTCAACCTGGGTGCTTTCAAGGCAGATGCATCTCTGAATTTTAGAAGAACTTTTCAAGTACACTAGAAGCTCTGTCACTGTTGAAGGCAACGAGAAATCTGGTAAGGAAATCTCTCTGAAACAATGGCCCAAGGAGTCAGGGGCCGGCTAGTGGACCACAGATATAAACTGCCTTTCATAAAGGCTCCCCATCTTCAAGAGAATACGAGACAGGGAAGAGACCACCTGCCATCTCCTACCTACTTACCTGGCATAAACCTTCGCAATGCTTAAGGCTTAGTTCTGACTGAGCTTTGCTGGCATTCTACCACTATAGCTGCTGCTTCCTGTTTTAGCCCACAGCCTCACTGATATCCGGCCATCCCTGACCATCCCATGTAGGAGGTCCACAGGAGATCATTTAGCTCACTTGATTTCCAGCAAGAAAGCCTTTGTTCCTGCCCTGATCTGCTTAATGGAACATTTCCTCGACAGAGATATGGCTAGTCCTGCCACAGACCCTGCCCCACAACTCGGACACGTTCCCGACTTTCCAAACAGATCCCTGGTTATTGGATCAGGGGCTTTCCGAGTGATGGACTCTCAAGTCACCAGGTGATCCTGGCTCTGGGGAAGTGGGATCGTGGAACAGCAAAGGCCCTGAGGGAGACGGGCAGTTTGGAAATATGAACTATAAATAAATACAGTAAGTCGATAAATAAATAGGTCTCCCACTCAGGGTGGCTTCAGCAGAAAGAGAACCCTGATGGACTTCAGAGGGCCCTCTTGAGGTTGGCAGTTCGGCCCCTGGTTTTAATGATTGGTGTTTATACTTGTAGCCATCATATTAAACTTATCTCTGCATTTTTCCCCCGTCAGCTGTTTGAAATCTCATTTTTCTTTTTATTTGTTTAGTTGTTAGCTGAAGATTTACTGCTGATGGTGTTTTAGAACAGCAGGATATAAAACCAGTGCTAGTGACAGTATTTAGACTCTTGAGACTTAGTGGATTTGGAATCTTGGCTTGTGAGAGCTGGACCCTTCCAAGCCAGTTAAACTAGGACAGATGTGAGCTTGTACAGAGCCCAAGATCTCCTCGGGTGTTTCAAGGAATGTTCAGGAAAGGTTTTCCTAGCCCGCTTTTGGTCAGCAGTTTCTCATCCCCCCCTCCCTTCCCCATGCACATTCCAGATTGAAGAGTCCTGCCACAATGGTCATTCTGGAAAGCCCCGGGGGTTGGCATGGGGTGGCAGAATGGCCCTGAATCCTCCATCCATCCATCCATCCATTCAATCCATCCATCCATCCATCCTCTCTGAGGTGGGCAGGCCTTCTGGCGTATCAGGCCTGCCCTGCCCAAGTGTCTCCCCTGACCTCTCCCATACCGGGACTCAAGCCGAGAGCCACAAGGGCACCTTCCTCTGGCCCTGGGGGGGCACTTGCAGTGGGACTCTCTGCCCGGGGCTGAACTCTGCTGTGGCAGGGAAACAACTGAGTTCGCGGGGGGGTGGGGGGAGGAAGGAGAGGGGGCGGTTCCTGCATCTCTGGCCAGCCTGGGTGTCCGGTGGGAGCAGAACAGCCCAGAGGGTGAGGACGCCCTGCCTCTCAGGGGCCGATGCGTCTCCTACCTAATTTCTGCATGCATGCCCGCAGCCTCTCTTCAAGATTTGACACTCTGCTCTGAAGCTCTTCGTAGTCAAAGGCGCCAATTTCCTCTTGGAGTTCGTTTAGAACCGACGTCAGGTTCTGCACCTCCTCCTTAAACTGCAAAACCAATTTGGCATCGGCTTTGTACTCCTCCAAGACTGGGATCAAGGGCCTAAGCTCTTCCATTTTCGCTTTTATCGCCTGCAAGGTTAAAATAAGCTTGGTTTCAGTGCTCTGTGTGCAAATTCCCCCCCTCCCTCGCCCTTCTCTCTCTCTCCCTGCACTGGGCCGCCGCTGCTCCGCTCGGGGTGCGCCACAAGGACCGCCACGATTAGTATTAATAATGCTTGTGTGGAGCGTGGAAACTCAAATGGGAGAAATATAAATATATATAAATATATATATGCATATATTAAACAGTCTGCAAAACACCATCTTATTTGGGAAAAAAGGCCTTTATTTTTATTTTTTTTCTGTTTTTAGAATGCAACATCTTAAGGTTACATGCTTCGGTCACATACACAAATTCTTTTTTTTTTCTTTTCCATAAAAGAATGATGATGATCAGGATGAGGATGAGGAGGATGAGAATAATAATAATAATAGTAATAATAATAAGCAACGCATTGACAAGGAAGTTCCAAAACTAGTGATGATGAAATGTATTTCTACAAATTCCATGCAAAAGACAGGCTTTCAGCTGTGTGGTTCTGGTAAGGGTGGAAATTGGAAAGAAAAATAAACAAGGATCAAAGAACTCAAAAAAAAGAAAGAAAAGGAAATAAAGACCAACTCAAAGGGTGGCGGGGAAATCTCTCTGCCCTCTCTCTCTGTGTGTGTTTTTCATGGTTACATGTGGGGGGGATGAACAGCTTCTTCAGCCAGTGCGACATTGTAAAAATTTCTTTTAAGTTAGCCCTGCAAGCAAGAAGACGAAACACTCAAGTCCCAGAGGCTTACTCGGAAGTCAACACAGTCCGCATCCCAGCCGTGGCCCTGCTGACGCCCTCCCCAGGGACCTCCTCTCCATGGATGGTGCACCACTAAGCACCACCTCACGGGTGGGGGGGATCGTAGGAGCTTCTGGCCAGCTCCCCCCATTCTCCCAGTGCCTCCCTCGACATCTGCCACCTTGCCCTTCGCCCAAGCCCTCCCCAGCCCCCCATTGCCAGGAGGCCCTCTGCCCTTGCTGACCGCATGGTGGCCCTGCAATGGAAAGGAGGGGAAGCCCCCCGTCCCCAAGCAAGCTGGCACAGCTCCAGACCCCTGGGGGGCACATTCCGTGCTCAAGGCTGCCAGGGGAAGCTCCCCGGCTCTCTGCTTTGGGCCAGGCGCCATGGGAGCTCACGTTTTTTGTAGGCAGGGAGCCCTACTGGAAGGTTTGCCTGCAGGGCTTGGTCTCATTTTTCTAAAGAGGAAGACATCCCCCCTCCCCCTTGAGTAACTATTATGGTCCCCCCTGCGAGACACAAAGGATTCTGGGAGAGGGGGCAATAGGAGGGCGGGTCTGTGGTAGCCAAGAATGAAAGGGAGCCCTGTTTTAACGAGCAAGTCACTAAAAGGCAGAAGCTTCAGCAGACCTCTGAGCAGCTCTCGCTTGGGGAGAGAAAGCCTTTAATGGGGTTGGGCCTTATGAGCTTGGCATGCAAACGTCAAGGGACGTGTTCTGGGAAAACCTTTTGCTATTCCTTGGATTCTTTGCTTCATTTGCAGTCTCTCTCTCTCCCCTTCCCTTCCCTTCCTTCTCCAGCCCATTGAAGGCCTCCGAAAGGAAGATGGCATCCCACCCCAGCGGCTTCCTCAGAAGCCAAGCCACGGCCATTGCCAAGGACTTCTCTGCTGTGGAGAACTCTTTTCCCTGGAGAGTCATAGGGCACGGAGCTGGAAAGGACCTCTTATCCATGATGAAGCTATCATCAACCTGGTTTCTCTGCTGTGAAACAATTTGTGAAGGATCCTGGAAAGCATTCTCCCCCACGTCTACTTAACTTTGTTTGCAGTGCCCGCCAATAAATAAAGGGTGTCCTGCCTTTCCCATAGGGCCACTCACTCGGCTGAGAATGTGCAGGACAAAAGGGTCCCTTTGGACCCACGGAAGCCCTCACCCCCCTTTAGGGGATTTTTCTCTAGAGCCTTCCCACCAACCCATCTCTGCACTGGGGTCAAGGACAGGTTGGGGTTGAAGCCTGAAAACAGTTCCAGACAGGGTGGGCTCCTCTCCACTGGACGGACTGAAAGGCACCAGAGCCTGGCCAGCCCCCTCTCCAGGATGCCTGAACCTGGGGCTCTGAGTTCATTGCATTTCATGGGGGGGGGCTCCGAGTGCCACCGGAAGACCATTTTGATGAGAGGCTCAGACTGTCCCAGCACCAGGCAGGAAAACCCATTTAAAAAAACACCAGGGGCAATACATCCACACAGCACATTCATTCGTAGTGGCAATGGCTCAGAAAAGCCCTTGGTCAGTGGAAGTGGCCAGTTGGAGGCTCACAGCCATCTGTGGGGGGATCTTCCCATTGGGCTTCCTACACTGAGCTGGGGCTGGGTTAGACGTCTCAAAGAGGCCCTTCCAGCTTGAGGATTCCATGTACAATATTAAACTCCCAGTTAGATTTCAAAACTGACAAGGACGCCTTTCATTCATTGCATCAGTTTTACTCAGCACAAAATCTTAGGGACCTTAGCAAGTTCCAGAGATAGTTGTGTGCTTTTGTGGGTAGGGAGGATAAAGATCTATTAAATGGGAACCAGCCCAGTGGAGAGATGAAAGCTTTTGAGGGGAGAAAAAAAAATTGGAGATAAAAAATAAGGTTATTGGGTAAATGACTATGGAGATTCTCAATCATCACAGTTGTCTCCAAGATGCTTTTTCCAAAAGGCAACTGGAGCTTCTTGGGTTTTTTTTCCTTTTCTCTTCTTGGATGAGAAGTGAAATTTTTTCAAACCAAGGAAGTCCAATTGCCTTTTGGAAAAAGCACCTTTCAGACTGAGTTTCTGGGTCTTTTTTTTCCTGTGGTATCAACTGCTTCACCCCCTCCTGCTCCTGTGGTTTTAATAGCAGCCAAAGGAGTGGAGATTTTAGTAGGAAAAGTAGATTTAAAATGCTGATAAAAAGAAAAAGTTGCAGCCCAACAATCTGACACTCGGATTTTAAAAGTCTTTAAGTTCATCCCAAGTTTAGGGCTTCCAGGATGCCTGAAGCAAAGGAAATGGAGGCTTCCTGGAAACTCTTGAGTGACTGCAGTGGAAATCGAAGCGGCACAAAGTCCATTCTGCCTCTGTGCTGAGCTTCAGCCACCATGGTTGTGAGCAAGGGCAGTCCTGCAACGGGAGGGGAGCCCAACCTTTGGGGAAACGGTGCCTAAGAGACCCCTCGGCCTTCTCCCCTCTGGAACAAATTCTGCCAAGAAAGCACTTCTTTCCCTCCCGAGCCCAAGTGGTCTACTTACCTTAAACTGTCTGGCCAGGTGTTGCTTGTGACTCTCTTCCACTTGCTTGAACTTGGATTCCAGGCCTCTCATTTGATTTTCCATCTTCTCAACGTACTGAAGATCCCGTTGAGTTCGCCTGTCCAAGACTTCTATTGACTGGGACATGTTCTGCACCTGTGGGGCAATCGGGTGCCAGGGAGGGGGGAAACCCAGAGAGAAGACGTCATTAAAGCAAGAAAGACATAAAGGGGAGATCGACAAAATCTCTTTGCCATGATCAAGAGAAGGAAGACCAGAAATAACAGATACAAGTTACAGCTACCGAGATTTCATTTACACTTAAGGAAGACTTTACTGAAAATAACAATTGTCCAGTAGTGGAACTGCCTACCTAGAGCGGATTCTCCAACTCTGGAAGTTTTTATGAAATTGGACAGTCACCTCTTGGTAATACCTTAATTGATTTTCCTGAACGGATTCTACAGTTCTATGGTAAGAGAACATGTACAATGCAGCGGGGACAAAAAGGCTCGAATCTTCCATGACAAGACAGTGAAAAATAGCAACCAGGTTTGTGGTTCAGTAAACTCAAAGGCTGCAGTTCTCTCCTCCTTGGACAGAACTTGTAAGCCACGTGATACTTGCTAACTCCCGAGTAGAAATACAGTAAAGTCTTCCCTTGGACAGAAGGACAAATGTTGATTAAATGACAAATGAGATTCTGTGCATGACATTGCTGGGTAAAGTCTCTCACTGCTTGAAATCGAAGTGGCATCTGTTACAACAGGTCAGCCACTTGAGCTGAAATTGAGGGTTTACTCTATGCAGGTGTAGATGTACTACTGTCAATGCAGCCAAAGAAAGCAAGGCGGTCAGATGGAGGTAAGGTTCTTGTGGTAACAGTTATTTTATTTTATTATTATAATATTTGTGTGTGTTTGTATAATCAAATAATGCTACGATTTATAGGTGGGATGCTGGAATTTATCCATTCATTATTGATTTGATTTATAAGCTATCTAATCCAGAAGTATCTTAGGGCGGCATTTTATAAAATGTCAAAACATATTACGTAAACTACACTGAAAATAAACCAGTAATGAACAAGAAAAGAACAAGACTCCACTCCAGGGGAATGGAAGTAGAACTGAACAAGACTCTGCTTTCAGCTTCTACATCGTCCTGGAGAAAGGTCTGCTGGAAAAGCCAGAGTTAAAAGCTTTCTAGAAAGACAACAGAGCAGGAATTTGCTACTCGAAAGAGTAGCAACACATCTCTCAGATCACATAAGGTGGTGGCACAGTTTGATTGATGGCCCTGAAATGTGCCAACACTTAGAGAGCTTAGAGAATCTAGGATCAACTGGGTAAGACTAAACCGTCTCTCAGGTTGCTGACTATTGTTGGCATGTGTATGTTTTGCTGCCAACATGCCAGTTCACACCCCCCCCACACCCCACCCCTCTATCAGCTGCTTCATTTGCAGCAATTGGCAAGAAGAAAAGCAGGCGGCTGTTGGGCAGGCTCTTCCCTCGATTGCTGCAGGATACTGATCAAAGGAGGAGGTGTGCTGGTGTGTGAGCCACGTGTGGAAGAGTCAGCAAAGACAAAAAGCCCTGGAAGGGAGGTGCCCATCCAAGGGGGTAACTGTCCTGAGGGTCCCCTTCCTGCTTGCCCAATTTCCGGCCAGCCACAAAGCAGCAGCAGCAGCTATGAAAGGATGGCTGGGATGTGCTCAGAAAAGTAAAGGGGTCCGTTTGCATCTATCCAGGATTTCCCCAGCCAGGGAGCCAGGAGAGGGTTCCTTAAAGCAAAACAGGCACCCAGGAGCAGTTTTGGCCTTCCTGACTTGGATGACCAAGTTTGCAAATGGCCCTACGTTAACAGGGATAGGATCCACTTTAGAGGACAGTAGAGATGGGAGGAAGGAAGGAAGGAAGGAAGGAAGGAAGGAAGGAAGGAAGGAAGGAAGGAAGGAAGGAAGGAAGGAAGGAAGGAAGGAAGGAAGGAAGGAAGGTTCAAAATGGTCTTGACAAGCTGGAACAGGCAGACACCAACAAGAAGAATTTCCCCTAGCACAAGCTTAGCGTGGGAAGGAGCCACACTAAGCAGCAGCCTTGAATCACTAGCAAAACATGCCAGCCTCGCTCTGTATGAAACTCCTGGGGGAGGGAGGTCACCCTTTGGAGTGCAGTATCTTCTTTACGCTGATGATACCCAGCTTTATATCCCCCCCCAAGTTGCACAGGAGAAGCGCTCCCTGTCTTAAGCCGTGTATGGAGACCAGCTGGCTTGGAGGGGGCTGAACAGACTTTGGCTCCATCTTCATAGGACTGGGTGGCTGCTTGGAGCCCCAGATTGGGGAGGTGACCATCTTTGATCTTGGATGGATCAAGACTGGTGGTGCCACTTGTTTTAGACAGCCACTCATGACCTGGTCCCTTCACCTTTGCACTACTGCAATGTGCTCTACATGGGACTGCCCTTGAAGACCATCCAGAAGCTACAGCTGGTTCAAATCCATCTGTTTAATGCTTTTAACTATTTTTATGTTTTCTCTTTGAAACTCAAATACTTTGGCCACTTAATGAGAAGGAAGGACTCACTGGAGAAGAGCCTAATGCTGTGAAAGATGGAGGGCAATAGAAGAAGGGGACGACAGAGAATGAGGTGGCTGGATGGAGTCACTGAAGCAGGAGGCGTGAGCTTCAAGGGACTCCAGAAGATGGTAGAGGACAGGAAGGCCTGGAGGAACCTTGTCCATGGGGTCGCCATGGGCTTGACACGACTTCGCAATTAACAACAACAATGTTTTCTCTAATTATGAATGTTGCAACTGGCTTTGGGTAGCCAATACATTTAAATAGATAAATAAAAAATGATAATGGGATGTTAAAAAAAAAAAAGCAAATGCAATCCTCAGCTGAAGCACATTTATCAAAATCGAGAAAGATCTATATTCGGTATTGGTCAGATCACACCTAGAATATTGAGTCCAGTTCTACATTTTAGGAAAGACACTGGCAAATTGGAGCATGTCCAGTGAAAAGCAATGATGAGGAGGGGGCTGGAACAAAAAGCTTAAGAGGAACGATGGGATGTGTTGGGTACATTCGGTCTGGAGAGAAGAAGACTGCTGTGAGACAAGTGTCCAGGGATGGTCATGTAGAAGATGCGGCAGGATTGTTCAGAAGCATATTGGAATGGTTTGGGCTGGATACAAGGAGAGGATATAGGCTATGACTCGAAACTGGAGCTGTGTCATTACGCAAACTACCAAGTTCATTCAAGGAGGTAATTAGTGTGAGGATGTGTGTGGAGATGCGAATCCTGGAGCCAGGAGAATCAGCCGGGGACAGCAGCAGAAAGGTCATCTGCCTGAACTTCTTCCCAGTGGCAAGATGGATAATATCTTTCTTTCAACTATACTAATTATTGATAAATTTGCATCCAGGCCGCGCATCAGAACATGCAAATCTCTGCAGATCCGTGCCCATGGCTGCCCTTTGTGATGTATTACAAACTTCAGAAGGAGCACTAAAACATGGCCAAGCTCTGCCCTCTTTTCCCTGTTGCTAAATGTACAGCAGCAAACAATCCCCGAAGGCAAACCTTGATTTGCAGAACATTTTCCAAGGCAGAGTTTGACTCAAGCACAATTTGCCATGCAGGTAGTCCTCACTTAATGACCGGCAACACCATCATTAAGCAAAGCAGTTGTTAAGCAAGCATCATGGGACTGCCCTGCTTAGCAACAGTAGTTCTGATTGTGGCTGTTAAGCGAATCACCACAATCATTAAATGAGACATCATGGAACCATGATAGCAAGAGCACCTAGTCTTATATGCCGCTGCACCCGGTGCTTTACAGCCCCTCTCTAAGCTGTTTACAGAGTCAGCCTCTGGCCCCCAACAATCTGGGTCCTCATTTTACCGACCGTGGAAGGACGGAAGGCTGAGTCAACCGGGAGCTGGTGGCTTGTTTGGCCAGCTTCCCTGTTCGCCTGTTGGAAGCTGGATGGGAAGGTTGCAAATGGATGGTTGTCAATGCACAACAGTTGCCAAGTGCCCAGTTTGTGATCACGTGACTACAGGGGCACTGCAAGAATTGTAAAGAGCGAGGACTGGTCCCAACTCACTTTCAATGGTCACTGAACAAGGACTACCTGTATTGGAATTTGGCACCTATTACTTCTTTCAACCATCTTCATTTTTTAAAAAAACGTCCTCTTCTTTGATGAGAATCCTTTTATGGATGTCTCAGAATGACAGGGCATTGAAATTTGAGACACAAAACTGCTGCGTAAGCAACCCTGTTTGTGGGTCTGGCTTGTTTTCTTCAAAGGTTCCACAGTCCCAAGACTGCGCGCAGAATCTTGGCATGGGCTGAAAATTAAGCCTGCATGAATGCTTGGTTGCTCGAAGTGATGGCTCAGCACATAAGGCAAAACTCTGGGCTTCCTTAATGCAGGGAGGTTTGGCCTGCCCACTGCAAGGGGCGAACATCCTCCTGCCCAAGAAATGGTGGCTGACGCCTTTAAAAACGACAAGCCCCTTCCTTCCTTTCCTTCCTTCTTCCTTTCCTTCCTTCCTCCTTCCTTTCCTCCCTCCCTCTCTCCTTCCTTTCCTTTCTTCCTTTCCTTCCTCTCCTTCCACCCTCTCTCCTTCCTTGCCTCCCTCCCTCTTTCCTTTCCCTCCTCTCCTTCCTTTCCTTCCTTCTTCCTTTCCTTCCTTCCTTTTCCATCCTTCCTTCCTTTTCCTTCCTTCCTTCCTTTCCTTCCTCCCTCTCTCCTTCCTTTCCTTTCTTTTCCATCTTTCCTTCCTCCCTCTCTTCCTTTCCTTCCTTCCCTCCTCCCTCCCTCCTTCCTTTCTTTCCTTCTTCCCTCCCTCCCTTCCTCTCCCGCCCTGGAAAGCATTTGTGCATTATAAAGGCCGTGAAATGCCTTCTAATCCTGCACTGGCAATCTGAGGCCATTTCCACACAAATGATTGATAAGTCTCTCCAGCCCCCCTGTAGCCAGAGGAAGCCTGCCTTCATTCGTGATCTACGGCTCTGGCGCAGAAAGACAGCCTCACTCACTAGTGCGGAAACAGCCAGAGCGAATGAATATTCAGGTGGTCCTCGCTTAAGGACCCTAATTGGACAGGAATTTCTGTCAGTAAGCGATGGGATATTAGTGGTAACATCACATGACCACGCCACGGAGCCATGGCAGTTTCAGTACAGGCAGTCCTCGACTTATCACAATTGACTCCAAACTTATTAGGTGAATCTGCTTGCTTGTCAGAAGATGGCTAGACAGTCCCCTGTCTGAGATGGTCTAGGGCAGGGATAGGCAACCTTGGCTCTTTTATGACTCGTGGACTTCAACTCCCAGAGTTCCTAAGCCAGCATGGCTCAGCTCGGAAACCTCTCCCTTTCCCCTCAGCGTGGCTGGCTCAGGAATTCTGGGAGTTGAAGTCCAACAGTCATAAAAGAGCCAAGGTTGACTACCCCTGGTCTAGTCCAATCCCCTGTTCAAGCAGGAGGCCCTATGCCATTCCAGGCAGATGGCTGTCCAGTCTCTTCTCGAAAACCTCCAGTGATGGAACACCCACAACTTCTGGAGGCAGGTTGTTCCACTGATTAATTGCATTCACGGTCAGGAAGTTTCTCCTTAGTTCTAGGGTGGATAAATTTCCATCCCTTGCTTCTTGTCCTGCCTTCAGGTCCTTTGGAGAATAGGTTAACCCCCTCTTCTCCATGAGTGCCCCTCAAATATTGGGAGACTATCATGTCAGCTCTCGCCCTTCTCTTTGTTATACCCTACGACTGTTCATCATATGTTTTAGCCTCTGGACTCTAATAATCTTTGTTGCTCTTCTCTGCTCTCTTTCTAGGGTCTTAACATCTTATTTTTGTATTGTGGTGACCAAAAGTGAACATGGTATCTCAAGCAGTATAGAGCAATTCTAATACTTCACATGATCTTTATACTATTCCTCTGGAGGCGGATAGGCAGTCTAGGCACCAATTACTCTATACCTGGGCATTTGGTTTTTCTTGCCTAAATGTAAAATCTTTCTTCGGTCACCACTGAATTGTATTTCGTTGGATACTGTCCAAATCTATCAAGATCCATCTATATCTTGAGTCTATCTTCAGAAGTATTGGCTATTCCCCCCAGCTTGGTGCTGTCTACAAATTTGACGAGTTCCCCTTCTATCCCCTGATCTAAACCGTTTATCAAGATGTTGAGAAGTACTGGTCCTAAAGCAGAATCTGGAGGTACCCCATGCTTCCCTCCATGCAGAGGTAGTTCCATTGAGGACTACCCATTGAGTGCAGTTGGTCAGCCAGTTAAGAATCCTTCTGGTGGTGATGTTGTCTATCCCACATTTTTCTATCTTACCAAGAAGCAGGCTGTGGTCTACTCTGTCAAATGCCTTACAGAAGTCTAAGTATACTATGTCCACAGCATTTCACTGGTCCATTAATTTAGCCACCGTGTCAAAGAATGCAATAAGGAAGAGCTGCCCTGATTATATCAGTCCCTGGAACTTCAGTAACTTTCTGAACAAAGAACAAGGCAATTCATAACTCTGATGTATCAGTGCAGATCCTTCTTGCACTCTGTTCAGGAAGGTTTAGAAAGGCTGAGAAAGGCCTGGTTTAGCCACAGCTACAGAACACATCAATAAAACAGAGCTGTGATATGCATTCCACTTACAGAATATTGGCAACAGAAGAAAAACGCTATCATGTCCAGCACAAGGAATGGCACCCCTTTAAACCAGCATTTCTCAACTTTGCCCCCTTGAAGATGTGTGGAATGCTTGCCAGGATCTCTGAGAGTCAAGATCTCCCCATCTTCAAGTGGCCAAGATTGAGTAGAACCGCTTTGAACAGTCCACGGTCCAGCAACCAACATCTGAAGCTTTGCTACTGGAAAACATCTAAGGTGTTAAATTGCTTTACGCATTATGATTGGGGGTAGGGAGAAGTCTATCACCATATTCATCAAAACCTGGCAGATCATATCCCAAATGCCAAGGATAATGATATGTTCAGTTGCCAGAATCTAATTAATTTGGGGAATGGAGGTGGAGAGATGATATTTCATAAAACTCTGTGCAATGGAAGCAATTAAACACTGAATTCCTTGATCTCGAATATTATCCTTCTGATCTCTGTGGACTGGAGGCTATTAAAAACAGATCACATGGATATAAAAAACATACTCAGGAATCCACAAATCATCCTTTTCCGTTACGGTTTGGTGATATCAAACCCAACCTTTTCAAGTCAGTTGAGAAAACAAAGAGCACAGCCTTGCATTTTAATGTTGCTGCTCACGTGTCTTTTTTTGGAAGCTGGTGCTTTGAACAAGTTCAAGCATTAAATTAATGAAGAGCAAAGTGGTTTGGGCCAATTGAAGGTTTAATACTTTCCTCTCTTAGAAGATTTATTTAGGACAATAGACTGGCTTTGATCTTTTCAGTTTTAATTAGCCAATATAGATTCAAGTCTCTTGAACATCAAATGCATTTTCTGTGGTTCTCATCACGATAACGAGGGACACAGATTAATTGAAACCAACCAATATACATACCCCTTTTGTGGCCCTTCATGTATAAAGAAGAAAGGTAAATCTTTACCTTTACTATTCCCTGACTATTCAGGAATTTTAAAGTTAGCACACTTCATCACTGGGTTCCCAATTGCAAATTTGGAAACAACAATAGCTGTCCGTATGTGACACACAATTGCATGGGTAGCTGGCAGCTCCAAGCCCAAACAAGAGGCATTGATTTTTCTCTAAAAGAGTCAAATTCCAAATGTGGAAGGAAAAAAACTCAAAATATTATTTTCCTAAAATGTTGTAACTAAAATTTAAGTGGCGAAAGGAGATATAACACAGTGGCCTTTGAATAACACTCTGTTATAAAGAAGAGGATGCCCATAAAATGTACACTCTTCAGCCCCCCCCCCGACTCCCCACAAGCGGTCTGTCTCAAATTCTGCAGCCTAGCAAATAAGTCCACTAAATTTAGTAGCAATGAAAAATTTGATTTAAACGTTTGACACCTTAAATTTACTCTACCGGTAAATCAACTGAAGTCATCATTGATCAACAGAATCCTGAAATACATTAAAATTTCTAGCACTTTATTCCACGCCCTCAACTCTGGGCATGAGTTCAAATGCTGTTATGACAGTTTAAACGCCCCCCCCGCCCCCCATCTCTAGAGGAACCTCACCTGATCCATATTCATTTTGCAACTCAGCTTGGCAATTGCAGTTTGCATTTCTATAAGTTGAAGGCGCAGCTATACCTGCCCTCCAGAGCCACCAGACCCATTTATTTACCTTTTCCAACAGCTGCCGTAGCTGCTTTGTCCTGGCATCCCGCGAGCACATCGTCTGCTGAGGCGCCACCACTGTGCATATGCATCGTCCTTCACTGTCCTGAGCAGAACTGTACACCTGCCAGCTTTCCTCAGGGTTGGTAGGCAACACCTGGTTTGACACACGAGAGAGGGCCCATAAGGCTGGTCTCAGGGGGCAAAGAACGAAAACGCTTAGCAAATGGAGAGGGGCAAGGAAGGCAGAGATAGAAGGAGACGGCGTTCTGAAACAAACTGCTAGGAAGTTTTAACAAAGCACTTCATGCGCTCAATAATCAGTAATACTCTCATTTACATACATCTCGGGAAAACCCACCCTGCAAGGCAGGCCAAGGTAGCATGCTGTAAATAGGGCACCTGAGTGAATCTGCACGAAAATCACAAGGCTGTCCCAATTTACAATTCAGATTCTCAGCTCCACTGCACCACTTGTTTTGGGCTGAGCTCCCCCACTCCACAGGCTTTGCTCTGGCTCAGTGCAGGGGAAGGGAAGGCGCAGCTGGGACCCCCGATCAGCTCCCTCGGAGCAGAAGAGCCCGTCCCTTCGTGGGGAGCCTCGTCTGGTCCCGGGACAGCCCGTCTTGCTTCCTTTCCCGCACCATCAAGCCTTGCAAGTCACCTCACAAAGAGCCGTATGGGCAACCAAGCGCTGTGGTGGCCACCAGAACTGCCAGTTGGAAGTGCCGTTTACCCACTGCTTGGGGTTCTCTTCTCGGCTTCTCCTGGCATGTCTGACTTCACAGCCCCAGGTCTCCATACGTGACAAAGACACGGGAGGACATCCTAGTGGCAACTCTGAAAGCAAAAGGGCTCCTCTGAGGCTGGGGGCCTCTGTGCTCCCCTTGGAAGGCTTAACCCACTTTATATTCTCCCTCCTGCCTGTGTGGAAGATATGCTGGAGAGGGAAGCAGGGGTATTTCTCACCCGGTCCCCTAAAATCCCCAAGGGGCTCCAGGATATAAACTGTCAGAATCCAATTATATTTCATCTCTAGTTATCGACTATGGAAAACCCCATTTCTGTCCTCTCTGGATTCTGTCATAGGATGAAGGGAAGGGGGGTGAACACTTCCTTCTGTACAACTTCAAAGGGACTGAATGTGGATACCACCAAAAGGACTAATCATAACAATGGGGCCATCAGCTTTCATCTAATCCCCTCTAAAGTCTCCCTTCCACCGGCAGTGAGGAAAAAGGGGGTGGAAATGTAACGCCTGGGGTTGTCACTGGAAGAATGGTGGGCTGGGGCTGTTGGGGACCCCTTAAAACCTTGAACCGTAAGGCTTTGGCCCCAAGTCCTGTCTAGAACGCCTGCAGCCATTTTCTCTTAATACAGATGCCTGTTGGAAGAAATATTCCAAGAGTTCTCTCTTCTTAAGGTGCAAAGTGGGGTGGGTCCTGACATAAACTCTCTCTTTGCAAGGAGCAAAGCCCATTGCAGCCGCCGTGTGAATTCACCCTTGCTTGTCTGAGACCAAGTTGATTTCCCACCACTGCAGCAAGAAAGATGGCTCAGCCCTGCTGCTCCCCACAAACAGACCTTGCTGGCCAGCAGAACCCGACAAGGGCAAAGCTGAAGCAGCTCCTGGCTAACCCGTGGAGAGAAGTCAATAGGAGATTCTGCTCAGCCGTGGAGGCAGGAGGCAGGTCTGCCCACCTCCTGTCCTTTCAAGACCCCCTTCAGAGAATCAGGCCATGCCGACCCCTCTCTCTAACATGGCCATCATAAAACAGCTTGGAGGGTGCTCCGGTTTTCCAAGCACTTTGTGTTCTGAAGAAGGGCGGCAGGGTCTATTTTTGCTAGCCACATAAATAATTAACTGCGTTAAAAGCATCTTTATAGCCAGCCTGTTCCCAGGAAGGGGAGGAAGAGAAGCACAAAAGAAAACATTTCCTTTGGCTGACATGCCGAGAGGTCTCAGGGGTGAGGTTTCCAACCGCAGCCCTTGGGGAGACGTCTACCTGGGTCAGGCAGTGTCTTCCGAAGCCCCCAGAGCACACAGGTAGTGAGGGGCTCCCACCATTTCCAGGGGTCTTCCTCAGACAAAATGTTATCAAAAGGAGGACCAGTTCCAGGAGAAGCCATCTTGGTGATGTCCAAGAATCCATGCGGCTTCCGTTTCTTCCATTAGAGGATTTAAAAAATCCAAGAAAGAAAGAAAGAAAGAAAGAAAGAAAGAAAGAAAGAAAGAAAGAAAGAAAGAAAGGAAGGAAGGAAGGAAGGAAGGAAGGAAGGAAGGAAGGAAGGAAGGAAGGAAGGAAGGAAGGAAGGAAGGAAGGAAGGAAGGAAGGAAGGAAAGGACATGGTCCCAACTGGGTCCAATCCATGTGTCAATCCCGGCTGGGTCAGAAACCCAGTGCTGCAAGAGGAATGGGCTGACGGAGCGCCTGCTGACAATCCCACAGCTCTTTCTTGCTCAGCAAGAAATTGAGACCTCCCCCCTTCTGCTGATAATGTCCTGCTCGGTGGCAGAGCTAAGATGGCAATAAATCAACCCAATTGGCGTATCTGCTTAATTGGCTCTCTGGCTCCCACACCAGAAGGCAGTAAATTTTGCCTTCTGCCCTGACCTTATTCAGCCACTCCGACCGGATCGGGAGGAAAGCCATCTGACCTGGCCAGGGGGCCTATTTGCTTGCCACTTCCTTTCGGCCACCTGCCTCACCAGGCCGCTGGTGAGGATAAAGCCGGCTAACTCCGCGATGTGGTTTAACCTATTCTGAACTCGCTAAGTTTCCAAACACAAAGCAGTATCTGAGCTGAGCATGGACCGTGCTGGGCCCCATCCAAGGCCTCGGTCTGGCCCAAAGGCTGCAAATGCTGTGGCTGCTGTTTTGATATGCTCCAGCTCAGATAACGCCCTGCGCCTTCTGCTGCTGGGCAGACTGGAACAGACCGAGCCAGGTGGGCCAGGATGGGGGATGGGGAAGTGGTGGCAGAGCCCCTCCATCTCTTCTCTGGAGGGGACCCTTGTCCAGAAGGATCTAAGCAGAACTGACAAAAGGAGGGAGGGGCAAGTGGAGAGAAGCAACGGGGTGGTTGGGGGGGGGGACTGGCTGGCACCAGCAAGTTTAAGTCTTCAGGATGAGACCAATGAATCTTGAAGATTGTCAGAGGGACATAGTCATCTCCGAGAAATCATGGAGGGTCAGAATAGTGCCAGAGAATGGAGGAGGGTCAATTTTGGTCTCATCTTCAAAACAGGGGAAAAGAGGACCTGGGCAATCACTAACCAGCCAGCATTGCAACCAACATCAGGCAAAATTTTGGAAAAGATTATTAAATCTTCCCCCAAGCGCTTGGAAAAGAACGCGCTGCTTGGTAAAGAGGCAACATGGATCCCTTAGGAATAAAACATTCCAAGCTCCACCTGATCTCCTTTTTTGAAAGGCTGACCTCCGCTGACCGGACGGAAGATGCCTTGTCTTCAGCAATGCAAGTGGCGAAGTGGGCCGGAGGGTCCAAGGAGAGGGCAAAATGTGGGCCAGGGGGCTGGGGTCATCAGATGGGCAGAGCCGGCTGGACAATTGTGCCCAGCGAGTGTCAAAGGCGCCCAGGGAGAGAGGAAGGGCGGAGGGGGAACGGAGGGCCCTTCGGTACATTTATATTTATACATGACTTGGGAAAATGCTCAGGAAACATGATAGTCAAGTTCAGCAATGACGCAAACACTGGAGGGATACAGCTACCTGAGAAGATCAATATTCAGAAGAATCTTGATAAGTTGGAATGTTGGGCAAAAAAAACAACCAACCCCCCCCTTGGTGAAGCATTTCACTAAGGGCAGCCGGTGAGGAAGAGCAAAGGCCGGTGGTAGGAGGAGGATTCAAGATGGGGGGAGGGGGCCTCTCTCAGCTGGAGGGGCACCACCTCTCAGGAACACGGCGGGTGGACTGGATAATGTCCTCCCATGCTATGGTTCTATGAAACTCCCAAATTGATGCAGTCGTGAGATACACGGGGAGAGATTTTTAGGGACAGACGCTACTGTCAGAGCACATGATAGGAGCATGCTTTTTCTTTCAAACACTCAGCCAATTATGAAAAACACCCACACAGTGTTTATGTGGGGGCCGCAGACCTCCATCTGTGCCTCCAAATGTCCAATGCACAAGCAGCAGCTTCCCACAGTTTCTCTCCCCCCCCCAATCTAATTGCTGGGAGGGGGCCGCTCAGTAGCAGCTGGGGCAAACCTGGGGCTCACAGGTTTGGGCAAAATGAGGAACAAGGTGAACCGTCCCCTTTGCAGAGAGGGGGCTCTTTACTCCGCAGCAATTATTGAGTACCTCAGAACTTTCCCCCCTTGAGCTCTTACGTAAAACAACCATTTCCTGCTATCCACACTGCAGGAGAGGAGTGGGGCACGCAGATCTCCCTCTTCTTCATTTGGGAAGGAGCCACTCAGGCCATCTCACGGTTCCGCTGAATAAAGGGCTGAATGGCTTCCCTTCCCATAGCCGTTTGCTTTGCAAGGCCTTTGGGGCAGGGAAAGCCACCTGCCAGCTCTTGGCATGCTGCTGGGCACCCACCTTGCCAACTCTACCTCTGCCCCTGCTGCCCACGGGGGTCCCCTTGGAACAGTGTCACACACAGAGGAACCGGCAGGCTTTCCAAGGGGGACCATTCACACCACAGATAGACACCCAATAGACACCCACATTCAAGGGAAGGGAAGGGAAGGGAAGGGAAGGGAAGAGAAGAGAAGAGAAGAGAAGAGAAGAGAAGAGAAGAGAAGGAGAAGGAGAAGGAGAAGGAGAAGGAGAAGGAGAGGAGAGGAGAGGAGAGGAGAGAAGAGAAGAGAAGAGAAGAGAAGGAGAGGAGAGAAGAGAAGAGAAGAGAAGGAGAAGGAGAGAAGACAAGAGAAGGAGAAGGAGAAGGAGAGAAGAGACAACCGCCCAACCTCTTTTAAGTCCCACCAATTCCCTGATAGCCAGTGTGGTGTGGTGGTGAAGGCCCCAGGCTAGAGATCAGGAGACGGTGAGTTCCTTGTCCCACCTTAGGCACAAGGCCAGCTTGGTGACCCTGGGCCAGTCACTGTCTCAGCCCTAGGAAGCAGGCAATGGTAAACCACTTCCAGAAAACCTTTCCAAGAAAATGGCAGGGACTAGTCCTGTCAGTTGCCAGGAGTCTCACACACACAAGTGGGGGGTGGGGAGCTTCCGCCATCAAAGAGTGCAGAGCTACAGCCATGTCTCTGCTCGGGATTCAGAAAGGAAGCAATCGGTCAGCGCTTTCTTTCATGTCCCTTGACCTCTGCAGGACCTCAAGAGTCTAAGATCCAAATAGTCCAGAAAGCCAGGGCCTTCCGTTGATGAGCGTGGCTCCAAGGCATAGATAGGACTGGTCAGGGGTCATTGGTGAAGGCAAGAAGAAGGGGAGGGGGGATTCAGCCACAGGCAACAACCCCACCCCTCCTGATCTGCTGGCCGGGCTCCCCTCAGCTCCAGGGACACAGCCCAGCCCAGCCCAGGAGGCCAAAGTCTTCCGAACAGACCACCCAAACCAACTTCTGCAGATGCCCTCAGTGCTCCGTGGGGTCCTCCTTTGGCACCCCCTCATTCTTTATGTCCGCCCAAAGCCTCTCTCTTTCCCACTTGCCTAGAGACACCAAAACAGCTTATCTGATCAAACTGACTTTGGTCTCTTCCTTGGGAAGGTGTGTGTGTGTGCGTGGGGGGGGGGAGGCAAAGTAAAGCCTTGAATGTAAAATGTTAAAAAAAAAATATTTTCTAAATCAGCCAGTAGATATTTGTAAGGAGGGAAGCCCACCTGAATCTCAACCACATAATTTGTAGCTGAAGAGGGAAAAGACTTCTCCACCCAAACCGGCCCCTTTTCCTCTGAAATCCTCTAAAGAGCCCTTGGAGGAATTAGAGGAGCAAGACCCACTTAAGCAGTGATGGAAACCACGGACATTTCCCTGGGTGGAGAGGGCTGGACAGAAACCTGGAAGAAAAGAAGGGGTGCTGTGTCCCCCCTGGGACCCTCTAGATTTGTCTGACATCTTCTGTGAAAAATCCCTTCGGTTTTTGTGCGGTGCCCCCCCCCCATTTTTTTGTTTAATGCACGGTAAAGTCTTTGATGGGGGGGCTTTCAAAACTGGCCTCAGGATGGGCAGATACACACACACACACACACACATCCCGGAGACCGATTTGTCCCCCCCACCGCCCATCTCCACCTCACCCCCCATCCTCGTCTCTGCCCCCCCCTTAGGTTCCCCTGGGCTTCCTTTCCCGCCCGCGGGCCTCTCCTTGGAGGCCGAAGCGGCCACGGGGGCGTCTCCTCCTCCTGCCCCCCGTCCTTTCTGGGGGCGGAAGGGGGGCGCCCCAGACTTTTCTTCACCAGCTCCTGCGGAGCTTTCCTCACGACCCGATTCCCCGCTTGGAGGGAGCTCACCGCTCAATCGGGAGGGGGCCCGGCAGAATGGGCGGCCGGGGCTCGGGGACGCGACCCGTCGGGCCGCCCGGCTGCACTCAAACTTGGCGGGCGGGTGGGAGGCGGCCCGGCCCCGCTTTCCTCCCCGCCCGAATCGCCCCCCCCCGGAGGCGCCGCGTGCCCATCCCCGGCGTCCCCCCGCCGCCCCCCGCGCCGACCTCGCCCGTCCTCCCCGCGCGGGGGGCTGCGGCTGCGCCGGGCGGCCCCTGACGGATGGATGGCTGCGGAGGGCCGGCCGCGACGCCCCCTTCCCGGAGCGGCGCGTGACTCACGCCGGTGCTGCGGTCCAAGGTGCCCCCCGAGGCGGCGCTCAGCTTGGTGGTGTTGAGCCCCACGAGCGAGGGCAGCGTCTGCGACATCCAGTTGGTGATCATGGCCATCGTGCTCAGCACCACGCCGATCTTCAGCAGCGGCACCGACATGGTCCCGGCAGGGCGCGCCCGCCCCTTCCTCGCACCCGCCGC
>NW_015387469.1:15679-29348 GCF_001527695.2 Protobothrops mucrosquamatus | reverse complement strand
GGCGGAGCCCAGCCGGGATGGCCAGCCAGATGCGCGGCTGCTGATGTCAGGCCTGCCGGAGCCTCCGCCGCCGCCGCCTCCTTGCTGCCCTCTGGCGGCCCAGGCGGGGAGGGGCCCGCGCCCGCCAGCCAGGGAGCCCCAGCCCCGGCCTGCAAGTACCGCCGCAGCCGGGACCCCCGTCGGCCGCCTCAGGCCTGGCCCCGGCCCCGCTCCGCAACTCTCCGAGCGCCGCTCTGCCCGACGGCGCCCCACGCTTCTCCTCGAGCCAACTCCGGGCCCGGCCGCGAGAGGCCCCGCCAGAAGCCGAAGCGCTCGGTCCGGACTCTGCTCTCGGCGCCTTTCTGCCTGTGGCCCTTCGGCAGCCCCTCTCGCCCCTCCGCAAGCGGGCCTCCGGAGAATCGGGGGTGGGGACGGTCTCCTGCCTGGGAAAAGGCCCAGCGCCAGGGCCGGTTGCCCTGCGAAGCCTCCAGCTGCTGACCGCAGGTTGGAGGCCTGCAGTGGAGGAGCAGCTGTGGCTGAGGTAGCCACACAGCTCTTTCCCCGAGGAAGGAATTGTTGTTATTCATGACTGATGTTCCTCCTCTGACACCCACAAAATGAATGGCAACCCTTTGATCTGTCAGGCTCAATCCGGGGTCTCCTTGATGTGCGGAGGCCGGGAGACTCTGCGCTTCAAGGAAACCATCCCTGCGGCTCTGACAGGTGAACGGGGAGGAAAGTCCCCTCCCTGTTATCCCAAGAATCAAAGAAACAAACCACAAACCACCCACAAGAGTGGGGAAGGATTCGTGTCAACATCAATGACAACAAAACCTGAACATCTCAAGTTTGACTACTGAGTTACTCCAAATGCAGCGGTTGTCAAGGGCAAAAACCTCCCTTTGAACCTTCCAAAAGAACTACGCATTGTAGAGGATTGGTCATAGAAAAGCTTCTTCCCATCCTTACAAATCCAGTTCAGATGATCTTGGCAGACATTCACCCTTGTGCTTCATGGGAAAGGTCCAATGACTGAGCTCACACAGGTTTGCTTTTAAATTTGAGGATGCTTTTCATGGCTTGGTGATTCTGGGCAACCACTTTGGTTCAAGATGTTTTGCAGACCATACTAAAAAGCAGAGACATCACCCTGCCAACAAAAGTGCGTATAGTCAAGACCATGGATGCAATGTATGGATGTGCAATGTATGGATGCAATGTATGGATGTGAATGTATGGATGTACATGGATGGATGCAGTTGCAATGTATGGCTGTGAAAGTTGGACCATAAGAAAGGCTGAGCGACAAAGAATGGAGACCTTTGAACTCTGGTGCTGGAGAAGACTCCTGCGAGTCCCCTGGACTGCAAGGCGATCAAACCGGTCAGTCCTAGAGGAGATCAAACCTGACTGCTCTTTAGAAGGCCAGATCCTGAAGTTGAAACTCAAATACTTTGGCCACCTAATGAGAAGGAAGGACTCACTGGAGAAGAGCCTAATAATGCTGGGAAAGATTGAGGGCAATAGAAGAAGGGGACGACAGAGAACGAGGTGGCTGGATGGAGTCACTGAAGCAGGAGGCGTGAGCTTAAATGGACTCCAGAAGATGGTAGAGGACAGGAAGGCCTGGAGGAATGTTGTCCATGGGGTCGCGATGGGTCGGAGACGACTTCGCAATTAACAACAACAATGTAATTCCAAAACCAAGATAAGCTTGTTTGGTGAAGGCATCTTAAGGGTCTCCTTGCAGACCAGCTGCTCTAAGGCAGGGGCTCACCTGGTGCTTCCTTCAGGAAGGATTGGTGGCCTTTGGTGCCCTCTCCCAGCAGACACTGGCACAGCAGGCCCACAGCTGGGAGGAGGGCAAAGTCACCCTGCCTCGGCAGTCAAGCTGGGGAAGGGGAGGAAAAACAAGCCCCCCAAGATGATTGGGCAGGCGGGAGGTTTAGCTGGACGTCAGGGAGTCCAAGTTTTTGGCCAGGGAAACAGGCTGTGACAGGAAGTGAGGAGTTCTTTACTCGGAGCAGAGATGGTGTCCTGGATTGTGCACTGAGCAGTGGTTGGGAGAACATAACCTCTGCGGCCATTCCAAGAATGGATGGAGAATGAAATCCTGGCACTCTTCGGGGCACGAAATCCTATTTGTCTGCCCGGGAAGCGGCAGAGCAGCGATTCCCAGCTTCTCTGGCTATGAGTCCGCTGGGGATGGTGGGAGCCCTTTGTGGGCATCCTCCCAACTCCCCATGTTGGCTCCTTTTGTGGGGGAGGCACTGAAGAGCCCTCCACACTGATCGATCTCAGAAAAAGAACCGGGAGGCCGCTGCAATCACTATCCAGAAACAGCCAGAAGCTGGCTGGGTCTCTGTGTGGAGAGGTCTCCTCTTCAGTTTCTGAGGCTCTTCAATCTCTCATTCACTGAATCTGGTCAGGGAGAAGACAGCTGGGTCCACTCATGGGGAAAGCTGATTGACCGGTGGTTGCTTTTGCAGACTTTGACCCAGAAAAGGGATCCGTTCAATAACCAGGTTAAATGTATGGTACAAACTCAGCTGGGTGACCAGTAGGCTTCCCTCTTTGGACCCTGTCCACTTGGTTGGGGGAGATCTCCTTGACCACCAACCATTCAGCCTCTTCTCCTGGGTCTCTGAGAAAGATCCCTCCATTTGTTCAGGATCTGCTCCTTTCAGTTCTGTTTCGTTAAGTATGCGTTGGCTGGGTTCACCCCCAAATAATTTGGGATAGTGAAACACTATTGGTATGTGCATATAGCACACTGTATCCAACAGTCTTAAGGTAATGGTTGCATTCACACAAACTGCTCAAATCAGGTCTGAGTTCCCACAATAGGAGAACCACAAACTACCCATTCCATTTGAGTCTTGCCTAACGCATTGTGTGACCTTGCACATCTGTCCCAGAGATGGGTTTTCTCACATTCGTCTGCAGATTGAAATCGGGGGGACCTGAGAGGTAAGAAGATGGCCCCCAACACTCCAGGTACTGGAATAATCTTTTTTTTAAATTCAAAACCTGCAGCTGGATTTACACGAGGGGTGACTGCCAGGAAAACTAGGGATTTTCAAAGTCACAGGTCAAATAGGACACAAGTGACTATACCTTTCCAGCCATCAAATGGGTTAAAATATCAAAAAGAAATAAATTGAGACAGCCACCTCATCCCTTAGAGCAGGGCTTTTCAACCTTTTCACCCATTGTACCACTTTTAGGATATGGCAATATCTGAGTACCACCAGTCGCCCAGCAAGGTGTCAAAAACTTGACCCCCCCCCCAAAAAAAGGAAAGAAGTGATAAAGTACAGGTAGTCCTCGACTTACAACAGTTCGCTTAGTGACTGTTCAAAGTTACAATGGCACTGAAAAAAGTGCCCCCCAAGCCACAGCCGAGCAAGACACCTGCCTGCCCGCCCGGCAGCGCTCTTCCTCCTGTCTGAGGTTTTCATTGTTGTGAGCATTTCTGTTGAAGATGGGCAGCGGGGGTGGGGTGGGGGGTGTTTGGTTTTTATTCTCCCCGTCTGCTGGGTGGTTGCAGCAGGTTTTGGTCACTTCACATGACCCTGGGACATTGTGACCATCATAAATATGAATCAGTTGCCAAGCATCTGAATGTAAATCACAAGACCCTGGAGATGCTGCAACATTCCATCTGATCGGCGCTTCTTCAAGGCTCAGCAGAAGCACCAGGATCAGTGCTGCTTTCCAGCTGATTGGTGCTTCTTCAGGGCTCAGCAGAAGCACCAGGATCAGCGCCGAGCTCCAGCTGGAGCCTGGCGCTGATCCTGGCGCTTCCACTGAGCCCTGACAGCCCTGCAGCTCCAGCCGTCTCTCACTCAGGCTTGTGCGGTGCTGCCACCGGTTCAGCTCATTCCCCTCCCCCACTTCCACTTTTCTAGGATGGTCGCGTACCACCTGCCAGGGGCCAATGTACCACAGGTGGTACCCGTACCACTGGTTGAAAAGCCCTGCCTTAGATGAGCTCTTGGAGTCTGCTTTGTTGATTTAATTAGGAAACAATGCAGTTATTTTCCTTTTTAGCTCATCTGTTGACTTATACCTTGCTTTTCCTCCAGGGGCTCCAGGTGTGCAACCTTTTGCGAAGGCTGCCTTCTGTTTTGGTTCCTCAACAACTATCTTGTGAGGTGGGTTGAGCAGAGAGACTATGGCAGGCCTGAAGCCCCAGGGAGGGAGGACTTGAACCCTCGTCCTTCCCTTCCCTACTGGCGCCCTCTTCTAGTCACACACCTCCTGCCCCATCTGGAGCAGGGCTGGAAGGAAGCTTGTGAGGGCTGTTGTGAACAGCTGCCAGCTGTGGGAAGCAGAGGAGTCCAGACTGGGTCAAAGAGTCTGGCTCCCTCCTCCAGGACTGGCCCAGAATGAAAAGGGGGAGGCAGGAGGCCAATTGGATTAGGGGCACGGGCTCCCTTGGCTTCTGCTCAGAATGGGAGGCAGAATGGGAGGCTCCAGCCCTCCCTTCCCTCCATGCCTCCTGGGGCCTCCTGGAAAACCTCACCTCCACCACCCAACCCGTCAGAGCGGCCTTTGCTCTTGGTATTTGTCCTGGCTTTGTGTGGACGGCACTTCCTGGAAGCAGCTGGGCTTGAATTGCGGATGGTTTCAGCCACAGGCAGTTGCATCCGTGTGTGGGCTGCACACTGATGGCCGCAGAGGAAAGCAGAGCTGGTGGGAAAGTCTCCCTCTCTCTTTCGGGAAATGACAATTTATTTTAAATGGGAACAGGTGGCTCTCTGTTAGGCATTTGAAATGCCTGCTTTAGTCTAATTTGCAAACACGGAGTCAGCAGGCAGCCTGTCCCCCTTTCTCACTGGCAAAGGCAGCCTGTTCCTGTTCTGTTTTTCTGTTTCCCCATCAGGGAATTGATCTGGGAGATAAATTGGACCTGCAGCTTTGGACTCCTTTGGGGGACAGAAGGGAGCCTTCCCTCTGAGGCGGCAACAACTCTGGCTTCAAGGGCAGGTTTAGGGCATCCCTGACTCTCCCCCCGCCCTGCCCTTCCCTTCCCCACCGTTATTCTCCTCTCCATTCTTTGGTCAGGTGGCATCCCTTTGTCTTTTTCTTTCCCTATTTGGTATGAGCACAAACTGTCCCCCAAACAGCAATAGGCTTAGACTTATATACCACTTCACAGTGCTTTACTCTAAGCGGCTTACAGAGTCAGCATGTTGCCAACAATCTGGGTCCTGATTTTACTGACTTCGGAAGGATGGAAGGCTGAGTCAACCTTGAGCTGGTGAGAATTGAACTGCTGACAGTCGGCAGAATTAGCCTGCAATGCTGCATTCTACCCACTGCGCCACCATGGCTCTTCGAAATAGCTATTCCCACATGGCTGTTTTAACCAAAAGGGGCATTATGCTTCTCTGAGAATTAACAAGCTGACGTCACTTGTTCTTTCCTTGTGGGGGAAGGGCATCTACTCCCATCATCCAGCAGTTAGGCCACCAATGTCTATAGCAGTGGTGGCAAACCTATGGCACGCGCAAACCTGTGGGCACGCGCGCTGTTGCCCCAGTCCTAGGCCTTCAGCTGGGTTTTATAAAACCTTTTCGCTTTAGGCCTCCGCCGCCGTGTACAAAAAAAAAAAAGATTCAATCAATCAGTCAATTTCAACTTCTTGCAGGAAAAAAAAAGATCTTGCAAAGTTGGAATTGATTGATTGAACTTTTTAGTCCCACCCAGTCTGCCGTTACCAGCGCAGCCATGCCCACCCAATGGGCCACGCCCACCCAATGGACCACGCCCACCCGGCACCCGACAATGCATAAGTGGGTTTTGGGTTGCAGTTTGGGCACTCGGTCTCTAAAAGGTTCACCATCACTGGTCTATGGTATTGCCAAGTGGTCAAAAAAGACATGGGGGGGGGGTCAGTGGGCCCCTGTGACAAGGTTGTAGGTCAGTGTTTCTCAACCCCAGGAACTCAAAGATGAGTGGCTTTCAACTCTGGCTGGGGAATTCTGGGAGTTGAAGTCCACACACTTAAAGGTGTTGAAGCTGAGCTACTCCATTCTGGGTCATTCCTGATACGGATGAACTCTCAATCTTTCCTCAGGTGGGACTCTCCTTCACATGAAGGACAGGTTTTTCTCTGTAATTCTGAGCTTCAGGAGTCATTTCAATTCTGGTAGAAATGGAACCTGAGTGTCTCCTGGTTTTCAAAGGGCAGAGAAGCCCTGGAATTATGTCAGCCTCAGAAGGAGGATGGACAGAAGCGAGGAAGGCAAAACATTTGCCGTTCTTCCAGCTTAGTGTTTTTCTAAAAAATATATGGAGAAATCTCTTCTCTTGTATTCAGAGGAGGTGAGGGTTTTCAGCTCCTGAGAGAGCCAGAGGTGGAGGGAACTGGATTTCAGGCTTTTCTCATTCTAATATTTGCACCATTTTCCTGTCCTGAAGGTGAAATAATTTATGCTATGCCATGGTTGCAACCTAGCTGGTACCTTCCTTAGGCCACCTGTCTTACCTGATGTTAATTAATAAATTAATTAATTTAACTCACACAAATTAATTTAATTTAAAAAATAAATTTACAGCTGGCATTGAAAACAAAATGCCACCATGTGGTATGCTTTTCACATCCAGGAATGCTGCTTGCCTAACCCCCATCCCTGGCCCGGGCTCCAGAGCAGGGAGGGGACTGCAGAACAGGCCCAGGTTGGGAAGGGAGGAGCTGCAGGGACCAATTGCCAGAGGGTGACCCGTTATCCACCCAGCACCTCAGTGTTCTCATCTCTACAGCATCACATTGGCTGCCGGTGGTCTAGTCGGGTTTGGGGAAAACGAAAGAACTGCTTTGCGCTTTGAGCTGAACCTTCAGATTCTGCCTGATTTTTCTGCACCCACTATCTCTCAGTAAAAGTTCTTTTGATTAACTGTAATAGAGTCAAGAGTTTTGCTTTCCTGAGGGACCAGCTGAGGCAGGTCCTTACAAGCGGTATATAAGTCTAGGTGCTACTGCTATTAATGAAAAGAAGAACCAGTGGTGACACTGTTCCGATATCTAAGGAGCTGCCATAAAGAAGAGGGAGTCAACCTTTTCTCCAAGGCAGGACAAGAAGCAACGGATGGAAACTAATCAAGGAGAGAAGCAACCTAGAACTAAGGAGAAATTTCCTAACAGTGAGAACAATCAATCAGTGGAACGGCTTCCCTCCAGAAGTTGTGCATACTCCATCACTGGAGGTTTTTAAGAAGAGATTGGACAACCATCTGTCTGAAATGGTATAGGGTTTCCTGTCTGAAATGGTATAGGGGATGGACTAGAAGACAAAAGCTTTGCTTTCCTGAGGGACCAGCTAGGGTGGATCTTTACCTTAGGTAGAATCTACAAAATTGGTCAGCCTGGAGAGACACCTAGCCCTACTGTGGGGACCATGCAAACGATGTCAACTGAAGGCTGTGACCAGGAGGAAGCTGAGTGGTGGTGGGAAGCCTCCACCAGAGCTCCCCTTCGGTTGGACCTCTCTGAGTGGACGGAGGAGGTCACCAGCCTGGGAGACTCATCCAGGCCAGATGGTCCATTAGCGTCAGCAAGAAAGATGACTGGGAAGGGAGAACCACCCGGGGCAGTCGCAGCTAACAATGCTGGAAGAGCTCCAGGATGAGGAAGAAGAAGGCAGGGGGGCTGACCACACCGATCTCCTCATGCGCTTTATGGTGGATGCTTTCCAGACCTTCAAGGAACACAAATCCCAAGCCAGGACGATTGTTGACAAGATTCGCCAAACCCAAGAGGAGGAGATGGCGGGAGAGCATTGCCACGAGACACCACAGCAGGAGTTTCAGCAACCCCAGCCAGTGGTGCTGTGGCTGCGGGAGCAGCACAGAGGCGACCCCTCAGGATCAACGCTCCAGTGGGGGGGGGGGGCTGACACGGTAAAACCAAGAGGTGCAAAACCCCTCCCCTGAGTGTGAAGTTTGATGGAGATCCCTAACAGTTGGGTTCTTCCTGGCCCATGTGTTAACTTACATGCAAGAATATGGGCCAGAGATCCCCACATCAGCTCGGGGGCTGGCCAAATTATTTTTCATCATATTTACTGATTACATGGGGCACTTTAATGCATTGTTTCAGACAGGGGGTTGCAATTAGCTCTACATTTCGGCAGGCATTCCTAAACTTACTTGGGACTGATCAGGGGCTTTTCCCAGTCATCACCTCAAAATGAATGGGGGTTGTGAATGCGTGAACTCAGTATTGGAACAATATCTCAGATGCTTTATTATCAACAAGATGATTGGACGTGTTGCCTTTTGCAGAAGTAGCTTACGACAATTCTATACGTAGTAGCACCAGATTCACCTCTTTCAGGGTGGCCGCTGGTCAGAAATTTATTTTTATGCCTGAACTGCCTCTGAAAAACCCTCCAGTGGTGTCGTTAATAGAATGGGCCTCCCAATTGTGAAATGCATGGCCTGTTGTGAGAAAAGCCCTTGCAGGTGCCTGGGAAGCTAACAAAGCTCAAGCCAACGCATGGAACCCAAATCATTCAAAATTGGTGATCATGTCTACCTCTCCACGTGTTACCTACAATCTCTGCAACCATTGAAAAAGCTGGGCCCCAAGTTTGTGGGGCCTTTTCCCATTAAGCATATCATCAACCCTGTGAATGTGGAGTTTGAATTGCCAAAATTCCTGCGTAGGGTCCACCCTGTGTTCCATTTTAATCTGTTAAAACCTTGTTTCTCTTACTAGACCAGTGATGGCGAACCTTTTAGAGACCGAGTGCCCAAACTGCAACCCAAAACCCACTTATGCATCGTCGAGTGCTGGGTGGGTGTGGCCCATTGGCTGGGTGTGGCCCATTGGGTGGGCGTGGCTGCAGTGGTAATGGCAGATTGGGTGGGACTAAAAAGTTCAATCAATCAATTCCAACTTTGCAAGATCTTTTTTTTCCCGCGAGAAGTTGAAATTGAAATTGACTGATTGAACCTTTTTTTTTTTTTGCACATGGCAGCGGAGGCCTAAAGCGAAAAGGTTTTATAAAACCCAGCTGAAGGCCTAGGACTGGGGCAACGGCGCGCGTACCCACAGAGAGGGCTCTGAGTGCCACTTCTGGCACCTGTGCCATAGGTTCGCCATCACTGTACTAGACCAAGCCTTCCACCACCTCCTGCACCACTGATGGTCGAGGGGGAGCAACATTTTAAAATTCATGAGATTTTAGATTCCCGCAGGCACAGGGGAGAACTCCAATATTTAATCACGTGGAAGGTTTTCCCCAAAGCTGAGAATGACTGGGTGAATCTCCACCATGTGAGGGTTCCCAGGATTGTAAAAGGTTTTCATAACCAATACCCAGATAAAGCTAAATAAAGTTTCTGTTAATTTCATATTTTCTTTCTCTCCCTGTTTATTATGTTTCCTTCTGCAGGACTAACATTCTTTCAGGGGGCAGCATGTCAGGTCCACCATGCAGGTGTCCTGCCGTGCTTGTGGGGGGGGGGAGAGGAAGGTTTCTGGCATTCTGTGCATCTTTCACTTTTGCTGTAACTGCTTGGGAATTAGGGAGGGGGGTTGTCTTCAGAGATGAAACAGGCTCCTTCCCAAACGGTTCCAGCCTGGTTCCAAGGCCATCGTGTTCTGAGAGTGACCTGTTATCTACTTAGCACCTCAGTGTTCTCACAATGTCTCTATGCAGGGCTTTTCAACCAGTGGTACGGGTACCACCTGTGGTACATTGGCACCTGGCAGGTGGTACACGACCATCCTAGAAAAGTGGTAGCGGGGGAGGGGAATGAGCTGAACCGGTGGCAGCACCGCACAAGTGAGAGATGGCTGGAGCTGCAGGGTGGTCAGGGCTCATTGGAAACGCCAGGATCAGCGCCAGGCTCTGGAGCTTGGCGCTGATCCTGGTGCTTCTGCTGAGCCCTGAAGAAGCACCAATCAGCTGGAAAGCAGCACTGATCCTGACACTTCTGCTGAGCCCAGAAGAAGCGCTGATCAGCTGGAAAGTTGCAGCATCTCCATCTTGTGATTTACATTCAGATGCTTGGCAACTGATTCATATTTATGACGGTCACAGTGTCCCAGGGTCACGTGAAGTGACCAAACCCTGCTGCAACCACCTAGCAGACGGAGGGGAATAAAAACCAAACACCCCCCCCACACCCCCGCTGCCAATCCTCAACAGAAATGCTCACAACAATGAAAACCTCGGACAGGAGGAAGAGCGCCGCCGGGTGGGCAGGCAGGTGTCTCGCTCGGCTGTGGCTTGGGGGGCACTTTTTTCAGTGCCGTTGTAACTTCTAAGAGTCACTAAGCGAACTGTTGTAAGTCGAGGACTACCTGTACTTTATCACTTTTTTCCTCTTTTTTTTGTCATCAAGTTTTTGACATCTTGCTAGGCAACTGGTGGTACTCGGATGTTGCCATATCCTAAAAGTGGTACAATGGGTGAAAAGGTTGCCTGTCCCTGCTCTATGGCATCATATTGGCTGCCGGTGGTCTGGTTGGGGAAGTTGGATTTGGGGAAAACGAAAGAACTGCTTTCTGCCTTTTTGCACCCACTATCTCTCAGTAAAAGTTCTATTGATTAACTATAATAGAATCAGGAGTTTTGCTTTCCTGAGGGACCAGCTGGGGCAGGTCCTTACAAGCGGTATATAAGTCTAGGTGCTACTGCTATTAATGAAAAGAAGAATCAGTGCTGACACTGTTCCGATATCTAAGGAGCTGCCACAAAGAAGAGGGAGTCAACCTTTTCTCCAAGGCAGGACAAGAAGCAACGGATGGAAACTAATCAAGCAACCTAGAACTAAAGAGAAATTTCCTAACAGTAAGAACAATCAATCAGTGGAACGGCTTCCCTCCAGCAGTTGTGCATCACTGGAGGTTTTTAAGAAGAGATTGGACAACCATCTGTCTGAAATGGTATAGAGTTTCCTCCCTAAGCAGGGGGATGGACTAGAAGACCTCCAAAGTCCCTTCCAGTTCTTTTGAATAACAAATAACAGAGTTGGAAGGGACCTTGTTATTCTGTTATTGTTATTCTTGCTTTCCCAGAACTGGGAATCTTTGCTTTCCCAGAGAATCCCTCCCTGTATTTCAGCTACATTCCAATAAAGACCCCATATAGCCAGTGGCGGGATTCAGCCGGATCAGACCGGTTCGGTAGAACCGGTAGCTAAATTTTGTTGAGTTCGGAAAACCAGCTGAATCCAAGCTGCTTCTGGAAGTCCTTTCTAGGCCTCGGAGGCCTGGAGGAGGTCTCCCAGGCCTAGAACGGTCCACCGGAAGTGCATTGATGTCACTTTTGGAAGTCCGTTCTAGGTCTTGGAGGTCTGGAGGAGGCCTCCCAGGCCTAGAACAGCCCACAGGAAGTGCATGGATGTCACTTCCGGAAGTCCGTTCTAGGCCTCGGAGGCCCAGGCCTGCATCCACGCAGAGAACCGGATGTTCAGCTATTTGAATCTCACCACTGCATGTAGTCCCCACGTGGGTAAGGCTCTGGCAGCAAACAGATCCTGCAACTTATTGGATCTAGAAACAGCCAGATGGTGGAAGGGCCTGGAAAGGCCCCGCTCCATGGGTCTCATGTTGCCCATGTCTTTTGTATGGAAAGGGACCCCAAGGAAACTTTACATCCTTGACTCAGCATGGGAGGGGAGGCTTCCCCCCCCCCCATCTTAGAACGTCCCCTTTGGCCACCCAGGCACTTCTCTTTCTGGTTGGGTCAGATGCCAGATAGCCTCCCATCCCCTTTGCACAAGGATGCTAAGCTTGATGGCAGAGAGACAACTCCTGCAAACAATGGTCCAAGGCTGGAAATTACCCCCCCCCCCCCCCCCCCGTTTTCTTGTTCATGCTGAAAACTGATGCTGGTGAAATGCTACATGCTTATCCTCTTCATCAGGTGATGCAGATGGGTCTGGCTCCGGACCCAGAGTGGCCCCAGGCCCTCAGCACCCCCCTGCTCCCCCAAGGCAGCTAGAAAGCCCGGAGAGAATTTGGGGAGGCAGGTGAGATCTGGGAGCCCCAGCAAGAGGACAGGGAAGCGGCCCCCCTTTCTCAAGAGACGCAAGCGCCATGCAAGTCAATCGGTCTGCAGCGGCCACTGCCAGGGGGGGCTTCTGAGCCTCTGTAGCTTCATGCCCGAGGCGTCCCTCTTCCCTTTCCTCTGAGCCCCAAAGACCTGAGCTTTCCTTTGTGGTTGCATGACTTTCCAGCTGCTCTTGCATCGCACCTCTGAGCAGCTGCAGCTGGAAGAGGCAGGATGAGGCCCAGGGAGTTGCAGGTTCTGTTTAGGAGGGCTCCCTTGCACACCCAGCCATGGCCAAGACACTCAGCGCTTGCCAGCTTATAAACTGGAGCTGCACAAGACCTTAGGCTGGGATGAAACGGCTCAGAGCGGTGTGGGAACCCAAGTATTGTGGCCAGAGCTTGCATTAAGTGAGACTGTGGCTCGGATCAAAGATGGGGTGCAAATGTGAGCAACAGCTTAGCATTTCTGTGAATCAAACTGCGCCCTCCTTGTAATTTCTTCATAACAGGCTTTGCCCCGGACTTCCTTTGAGCACGAAGAACTGTTCGCGTCGCCTAATTCAGAGTTATTTGGCCAGGGCAGGGGGGTCTTCAACCCTTTTATTTGGGAAGTGTGGGGGGAGGGAGGGGGAGATTCCTAAGGGAGGAATCATCGGGGCCAGAGAGCCTGTTTGCAACTTTGAAGGGGGACCAGCACTACGGCTGGTCCCAAATGCTGAGAGCCAGGAGGGTCTCCACTCCCATCACAGGACATCTCGATTATTTGGGGGCATTTAGGGGATAGAATGCAAACATCCACCCCTTTTATTTGGAGATTATTGCTTGGGTTGGTTTTCATAAGAATATTGCCAGTTTGGCAGATTTCTTCCAAAATTAAGTAAAGAGTTTTAAAGTAATCATTGCGAGTTTGGTACAGCATCTAAGACACTGGCCTAAGAACCAGGAGACTGTGAGTTCTAGTCCCACCTTAGGCATGAAAGCCAGCTGGGTGACTTTGGACCGGTCGTCCCTTCAGCCCAACCTACCTCTCAGGGTTGTTGTTATGGGGAAAATAGGAAGGTGTGTTGGATATGTTCCCTGTATTGAGTTATTTGTAATATATATATATAATAAAAGTGGGATAAATTAGGTATGTACACTGCCTTGTGTTTATAAAAAAAATAAAGGCAGAATAAATTTAAAAATTTAATTATTTTTAAAAACCATGCTAGTAAAAAAAGGAACTCGCACTCTGGTGCATTTAGACTTGGAAGCTCAGTGCTTTGATGGGACACCAACAGGCAATATTTCATAGATGAGATTGGAAAGTTGAACCAAATCCCAGGAGAATTTCAATCAATCAATCAGAATAATAATAATAATAATAATAATAATAATAATAATAATAATAATAATAATAATAATAATAATAATTTAATTTGTACCCCGCCCTTCTCCTCATAGGACTCAGGGCGGCTAACAGCCTCATAAAAACTACAATACAATACAATAACATCTATATTAAAAACCGAATTAAAAGGAAATATTTAAGAAGGCCAATCATTAAAATTATCCTTAAAATTACCCTTAAAAAACCCCGCTAAAATTCCCTAGGCCAGACCCGCTTGTTGAAAAAGCCATGTCTTTAGGGCGCGGCGGAAGGAGGGGAGATCCGGGATCACCCGGATCTCTGGG
>NW_015387469.1:0-12413 GCF_001527695.2 Protobothrops mucrosquamatus | reverse complement strand
TGATCACACCACCCTCTCCTCGCCCCCCAACCTCCCCCCTCACCATTCCAAAGCCGCGTCCCTCAGACATGGCCGGCCTTGGCCCCAGGGAGACATCCCCCCTGCCTCCCCTAACCACCCCCATACCCCCTAAAAATTTATTAAAACACCCCACTAAAAAAGTCCTCAATTTTGCTTTTTTTCTATCTGCTGCATACCAGAATAGAGCTGGAAGGGACCTTGGAGGTCTTCTAGTCCAGCCCCCCGCTCAAACAGGAGGACCTTATATCATTTCAGACAAGTGGCTGTCCAGTATCTTCTTAAAAACTTCCAGTGATGGAGCGCCCACGATTTCTGGTGGCAAGCTGTTCCACTGGTTAATTGTCCTCACTCTTAGGAAGTTTCTTCTTAATTCCAGGTTGCTTCTCTCTCTGGTCAGTTTCCAACCATTGTTCTTGTCCTGCCCTCTGGTGCTTTGGAAAATAGGTTGAACCCCCTTTTCTTTGTGGCAGCCCCTCAAATACTGGAATATTGCTATCATGTCTTCCCTCGTCCTTCTTTTCTACCCAGACCCAATTCCTGCAGCTGTTCTTCGTGTTTTTGTCTCCAGGCCTTTAATCATCTTAGTTGCTCTTCTTTGCACTATTCCCCAAAGTCTCAAGATCTTTTTTGTAATGTGGTGGCCAAAATTGGATGTAGTATTCCAGGTGTGGCCTTACTAAGGATTTATAAAATGGTACTAATTTGGGGTTAGTGGCTCCCTTAAGGCTGCCTGATCCTGTCCATCTCTGTTCCAAATAAGCTTCACGAAGAAAATCCTGTTTCCTTTTTGTTTTTAAACATCCATTCTAATCCGTTTTGTTGTGGGGCCCAATTTTGTAGAATCATAAGAAAATAATTAATTTGAAAAAATAAAATGATCTCTTTTCTTTCTCTTCCTAATGTACTATTAAACAGGTTACTCTGGTTTTAAAATCTCTTTGTTTCTAGCAATGATATTCCGGCCAAGAGCCTCCCACAATCAATTAGTTTTCCATTTTGAGCACTTTGCATTCCTGGCAAGACCTTTTAAACAAATGTGTGGCTTCTGTTTGTTTGTTTTTTAATTGCAATGCACTTGTGACTCCACATTATTCTATAAGAAAACAAAGGAAGTTTTTTTTTAATAAGTCAGCCAGAACTGGATCCCTAAATATTTGGATGACATGAATTGAAACGTTTGTGTGGTGGTACCCTATATTTATTCTAGGATGCTGAGCTGTATTAATTAATTTATTTGTCAGACATATATGGACACCCGTCTACCAAAGGCACTGTGTTCATTTGAAATGAATTTAATTGGACTACCAAGGTTTTCAGGGCAAATGGGATACTTGAATCTGCATGGAGGCGACGTTTGCTCCGGCCAGGAACCCCTTTATGTAGGTGCATCGTTTCCTGGGCTCCTATTCCCAACTTTGCCTGTTGGAATCTAAGACCAGTTTGAGATCTTTCCAATAAGTGCTGGAGGCCCATTCAGGAAAGCTCAGAATTTAAACCTGGGCCTTCAGACCTGGAGGTCAGCACAACCCCAGTATCAGAACCACAAAAATCAACAGAATGCAAGTGAGAAGTGACAAATTGTGTCCTTCTGCTGTGAAGGACTCCCCTAAGAGTAGCTCCAACCCAAACAGCCTTGGTAGAAGAGGAATTTAGCAAAAGTTCAGGCAGGAGAAGCCTCTCCAGCAAACTTTGATTGTGGTGAAGCCTGAATTAAAGCAGACGGGGTTCCATCACACAAAATTTTTAGATTTAGATTTTAGATTTTATTAGATTTATACCCCGCCCTTCTCCTGGCGGACCCAGGGCGGCTTACAGCAAGCTAAAAACAGATAAAGACCTTACAAAACACCATTTTAAAATACTATTAAAAGAAATATTAATTTTGCCGTTTCATTTAAAATTTTATAAACACCCAATATAAAATCAAATTAAAATCAATCTAAAATACCCCTCANCACCTTGAAGCGCACTCGAAAGGCCACCGGTAGCCAGTGCAGTTCGCGCAGCAGCGGCGTTACATGGGAGCGACGAGTAGCTCCCATCACCGCTCGCGCGGCTGCATTCTGGACTAACTGGAGCCTCCGAGTGCTCCTCAAGGGGAGCCCCATGTAGAGAGCGTTGCAGTAGTCCAGGCGGGAGGTGACAAGAGCGTGGCATCCCGGTCCAGGAAAGGCCGCAACTGGCGAACCAGGCGTACCCGGTAAAACGCCCCCCTGGCCACGGCCGTCAATTGATCTTCTAGTGTCAGCCGTGGATCCAGGAGGACACCCAGATTGCGCACCCTCTCTGAGGGAGCCTAAATTTCGCCCCCTATAGTCAGCGATGGAGTCAGCTGACTATGCCTGGGAGCCGGCAACCACAGCCACTCAGTCTTGGAAGGGTTGAGTCTGAGTCTGTTTCTCCCCATCCAGACCCGTACGGCCTCCAGGCACCGGGCCATCACGTCAAGGGCCTAAGGGGTTTTTGTAGAGATGAAGAAGTTGTTCCTGGAGAAATTGTGATGAGATGGTTTGCCTCCAGAAGTTGTGGGCGCTCCATCACTGGAGGTTTGTAAGAAGAGATTGGACAGCCACTTGTCTGGAATGCAATAAGGCAGGGGTGTCAAACTCAATTTCACTGAGGGCCGCATCAGCATTGCGGTTGCCCTCGGGGGGGGCGGGTGAGTGTGGCCAGGGTGGGTGTGGCCTACTGGGTGGGCGTGGATGGAGTGGGTGTGGCCTACTGGGTGGGCATGGCCAGCTCTACATCGTTCGCATCAAGGGTGCCTGTGGGGGCCTGGGCAGGAGTGGGACAGATCTGAGGGTCTCTGGCAGAAGGGGGTGGGACCGGGGCAAGCGCCAAGGCATGGTCCACTGGAGGAGCCTCACTGCCTGCTGAAACCCCTCCCTCGGAGCCCATCAAGCCGGATATGTGAAGTAGGCGAGGGCCATTTGCTGGCCAATTCAAGGCGAAGGTGCATTTCTTCATTCCTCACAAAGGGTGACACCTGCCCAGCATGCACCCAGGGGGCAGGGCCGGCACAGCAGGGGCCGGTTCCTCACTGTTTCCAGACGGCCTTGTGGAGCTAAGACTGAATGCGTTTCAGCATAGATGGCCACCACAAAATTGTACATTGGCTTCCGGCCGGCCTGGGCCAGGGCCAAAGCAGCAGGGGCCGTTCCCTCACTGTTTCCAGGATGGCTTCATGGGCCACATGAAACCACTTCGCGGGCCGCATCCGGCCCCCGGCCTTGCGTTTGACATGTCTGCAATAAGGTCTCCAGCCTTGAAAAAGGGGTTGGACTAAAAGATCTAGAAGGTCCTCTCCAACTCTGTTCTTCTGTGTTCTTCTGTGAAAGTTTCTATGAGTCCAGATGATAGTGGAATGAATGTCCATCAGCCTGGGACAAAGAGCATCCCCTTTCAAAGCCAACCATTACGTGTCTTTTACTTGTCTGATGAACCCATACTTCCACTGAATGCTGCTAAAATTCCCAGGGTTTTAGCCAGAAGAGCCTTGGTGGAAGATGCTGGGATCTCCTTGGCCCAAGTGTTCTATTTCTCAGCTTAGTGCTATCTTCCCCGTGTGCTTCAAAGATAGAAACACTTGGAAAGAGAAGAAAGAGTATTTCTACAAAACTGAAATAAATACACATTAGCAGAATACGGAGAATATGGTGAGAAACAAAAACAATAGAAGCCATAGAATATTGGTGGATAGCCAACAAATCGCAAGAAACCAGCCAGTTGAAGAAGATATCATATGGCTAGTCCTTTGGATAAATCATTCTTAAGAAAGCAGATTGTAAGAGCACATTTGTTCCATATGCATCCTTGGGAAATCAGTGGGATGCAGAAATGCTGATAAAAACCATCCGTTGAAATTAAAGTACCTTAAACAGTCGATGCATCATAGGAAGCCAGCTGAAATATCCCAAGGAAAACCTCTTCTGTTAAACCCATCCAAACCATGGTCCTACATAGCCAGTAGGGTGCAGTGGTTAATGGCATCTAACTAGGAACCAAGTAGCTGGGAGATCTGAGTTCTAGTTCTGCCTTGGGCATGAAACTAGTGAGTAGTTTGGGCCAGTTTGACTCTCCCAGCTCTAGTAAGAGATTCAAAGAGGAGACAAGAACAGGTTTGGTATCCTGGGTGAAGACATCAGGGTAGAGACCAGGAGAACCTGAGTTCTAGTTCTGCCTCAGGCATGAAGCCAGCTGAATGACCTTGGGCCTGTCCTTGCTCTCAGCCCCAAGAAGGAGCAATGGAAACCCCTCCTGAAACCCCTTGCCAAGAAGACTGCAGGGGCTTATGCAGGCAGTCTCTAAGAATCACACACAACTGAGTGGAGGACGTGTTTGCCCCCTCCCATGGAGACCACCGTATTCTTTGGGCCTCTCTCCCACTTCCTCCTTAGAGTTTCCATCTATGCCCCCAATTTAGGTAACAAATCCTCTTGGGACTGGGATCATATTTATTTTTTCTGCCTGATTTTAGTCTGATCACAGGTGCACGTTGCTCGTAGAAATAAAGAAAAAAAGGAGAAAAGCTCTACCTGAAGACCGTCCCACAGAGGAAGCTCTAGCCTGGGAGCCCAGCGCTGGAGGGGTGGGGGCCTTTGTGCCCTGCAGCCAGCCTTGAGTCAGCGGAAAAGATACCAGCCTGACATTTGCTGACTGCCTGACCTTCCCCCAAAAGTCAGGGTTAGCAGAGTTGCCCAGCTTGAGGCCTCAAGTGAAGCCCCCACCCCCAGTTACAGGAGCTGCCTGGGGACCCTGGGCAGCCTCACCCTCCCCATCCCAGTGGGGCTCCCAGAGGCTGATTTTGTGTAAAAATGGCAAAAGGAGCCCCTGATGGTTCCCAAAGGGAAGATGCCATATGAATCTAACAAATAAATCAGGCAATTAAGGCTTGATTATTTCACTTGGCTTATATTATTTCAGATTCCCTTTATGAATTATGAAGCTGGTTGGAGGCACTAAACCATGGGTAGGCAACCTTGGCTCTTTTATGACTGGTGGACTTCAACTCCCAGAATTCCTGAGCCAGCATGGCTCAGCTTGGAAACCTCTCCCTTTCCCCTCAGCGTGGCTGGCTCAGGAATTCTGGGAGTTGAAGTCCACCAGTCATAAAAGAGCCAAGGTTGCCTACCTCTGGCCTAGGCCTAGGCCGCTTTATGACTCGTGGACTTCATCTCCCAGAATTCCTCAGCCAGCATGGCTCAGCTTGGAAACCTCTCCTTTTCTCCTCAGCATGGCTGGCTCAGGAATTCTGAGAGTTGGTCCATGGAGCCATAAAAGGGCCAAGGTTGCCTACTGTTGTGTCCTGAGCCTGCAGAAGCAGGCTCGGGATGATGCAAGAGTCCCGGGCAATTGCAAAAGCTGCCCGGGACCAGACTGAGCGGCGCCGGCCTTGCGCGCATGCGCAAGGCGGGAAAAGACTGCCTGCTATTGGTTGGAATTGCCCGGGGATCCAGGGGTATAAATAGAGGCCTGCGTATCTCTGTTCTTGTTGGTTGTTAGCTAAGAGAGAGAGAATAAAGCTCTGTTATCAACATGCATTGCCTCCTTCGCCATTATTCTCCGGACTTAACACCTACCCTTGCTCTAAACAAACCAGGGGAAGGCAACGGAAGCTGGTCTCCTTTCCCCCCAAAACCCAGCCATGTAAAGACTGGTGGGAATATCAGACACCAAAGATGGGGAGTGGGAGGACAAGCGAGAGGTGAGAAATTAGGAAAAGAGGCTTTAGAGGTGAGGGCCCCAAACAATATGCTGGGGATGGGAAAGGTAACGACAAAAAGGATGGAGGAAGAGGAGGAGGAGAGAAACGCATGAAACAGGGGAGGCAACTTTCTGCCTACAATCCTTCAGTCTGGACAGGCAACCCTGGCGTTGAATAGTTGGTGGGGCGATTCTGTCCCCACCATTTCATGAGGAATGGCCACCATCCTCACCTACGTCTTTCTCGTGATTTCCACGGCCACTGGACTTCACCCCCTCCTTCCCCCAGGCTGTTCTGAAGATTCCCAGTCTGGGATGGACTGGCAATTCCTTTGAGACGCTGTCTTAGGCGCTCCCCCTCGCCACCTTCCCTTTTTATTGAGGGAGGGGCTGCCTCCTTATTTAATATCAGAGAGACCGGAACACCCCATAATATCGGCCTGCCTGCTCCATCTGCCCTTAATGCGAGGCAAGAATTGATACGCAAAGCCGTGTCTCTGAAGCTGTCACAAGAAAAGGCAAACTTCAATGAAATATCCCAGTGAAACTTCTGTGGTTGGCTGGGAGCACCCAAGGTCAGCACTGGAGAGGCTGATATGGCCTGGGGTTGGAATTCGTCTCAGCAACCAGACAGGAAATGTGATGGAGCTGTGTCGGGGGAAGGAGATGTGCCAGATGGGGAGGACGCAGGAGGAGCGGAGGAGCCCCTGCAGAGTTTCAGAAAACCACATTGGGAAAAATGATGTCCCCTTCCCACTGCAAGGGAAAAGTCACCGTTGTTGGGGAGATGGACGGCATAAAATCTTAATAAATAAATAAATAAATAAATATTCGTGCAGCAATCAGACAGCGGTTGGTCAGCAAGCTGAGAGCACCGAGGGAGGGGAAACGGGGCCTGGGTCTGGACAACTTCAGCCGAAGTGCGCTTAAGGACTCCTTCTCCAGCCTCAGGACAAGAACAGCCAGCAAACTGGGTTCTGCAGTAGCTCACCCTGTGGATGAGCCAGTGCAGAAGGAGGCCAAGGTTTTCGTATTTATACCAGACATGAAGTTGTTGATTTCAGAGTTGGATGACCTTTGATTTTCAGGTGATTGTTCTAAGGTGAAAGGACATTGCAACCATCCTTTCCCCCCCTCTTAATAATAATAATCAGAATAGAGCTGGAAGGGACCTTGGAGGTCTTCTAGTCCATCCCTCTGCTCAAACAGGAGACCTATACCATTTCAGACAAGTGGCTGTCTAGCCTCTTCTTAAAAATCTCCAGTGATAGAGCGTCCACAATTTCTGAAGGCAAATTCTGTTCCACTGGTTAATTAAGTTTCTCCTTAATTCCAGGTTGCTTCTCTTTAGAATAGAATAGAATAGAATAGAACAGAATAGAATAGAACAGAATAGAATAGAACAGAATAGAATAGGGAATGGAATGGAATGGAATAGGATAGGATAGGATAGGATAGGATAGGATAGGATAGGATAGGATAGGATAGGATAGGATAGAATAGAATGGAATGGAATGGAACTGGAAGGGACCTTGGAGGTCTTCTAGTCCAGCCCCCTGCTCAAGCAGGAGAACCTATACCATCTCAGACAAGTGACTGTCCAGTCTCTTCTTAAAAACCTCCAGTGATGGAACACCCACAACTTCTAAAGGCAACTTCTGTTCCACTGGTTAATTGTCCTCACTGTCAGGAACTTTCTCCTTAATTCCAGATTGCTTCTCTCTTTGGTCAGTTTTCATCCATTGTTTCTTGTCCTGCCTTCAGGTGCTTTGGAGAATAAATTGACACCCCCCCCCCTTTGTGGCAGCCCCTCAAATACTGGAATACTGCTATCATGTCCTCCCTAGTCCTTCTTATCCAACATTATTAACATAATATCCAATAACGCAGCCCCAATACTTGTAAAAGCTATGAATACTGGAAAAATATCCTAATTTGAATGCTATTGATAGGAACATTTCCTGACACAAACCCCACATAATCAGTTTAAGCTTTCAGGCTGCCACTCCATAGTAAATCGTGAGACTAAATTAAAATCTCAGGCAGAGTTGTTTCACTCATGACTAATTTTTCTAATCCTGCTTTCCCCAAATTCCTCTGGAGGTGTCGAATGACAGCTTCATAGAATTGCAGGTTCCATGATTCCCAGCCAGCATGCCCCTTGGAGTTGAGGAGAACCGTGGCTGGAAGTTTTTGGAGCAATCAGGCTGTGGAAGGCTTGCCTGATCATGTCTCAGACACCAGAACCCAGAAGGTGTTTAAAGCCAGGACAAAGAAATCCAGCCTTTAGGGCTCAGATCAACACAGGTGAAATTCCAGAGAAAGGTTGTGGCTGGGCATCCTGCATTGTTTGACCTGGTGCAGTCACCCCAGTCGTGGGATCTCGGGGAATTCACCCCCCCTCAAGGGTGCACCGCAAATGTCCTCTGAGCAAGAGATGGGCTTTGCTGCTGACCCAAAGGGTTCAAAAAGGGGAAACCCACCAACTTAAAGACCAGTAGCATCTTCAGTAACATCCCACAAACATCCAAAACCTGAGGATGGACAGAATTCCACAGAACAGAGAACCCGGAATGCAAATGTTCCACAATTTTTCACCATTCCAATCTCAGACCAATCTTTTCACCTTTGGCGGCTTCTGCTCAGGGACCTGCCAAAGATTTCTATTTCAACAGCCCTGCAAACTATGTCAGGCTTAACTGTGAGCAAAAGAGCGAAGCAAGTAATTAGGAGGGGGGTCATCCTAGAAAATGTCCAACGTTCCTTCTAACCCTAAACTTCTATTTGTTCATTACCCACCTTCCTGTTGCAACTGTACAGACCGCTCCCAAGGTAGTGTATAGTTTAAAATAAAGAAATCAGTGTAAGATTTAAAAAGCAATAAAAAGTACAATTGCTGACATTCAAAATCCAGAATAAAGAGACGCATTTCATAGACGTTATAATGGGAGAGACGCAAGCCACACAGGGTTAGTGTCAGCTTTAGCATGTGCTGCATGTTTGGATCACGGGATCTTTTAAAGGAGCTCTGGAAGCAGAACTGAAGGCCAGGAGAAATGCCCGAGGAGTAAATGGTCCCTGAGATTGATAGAGACAAGAGTTCTAAACATCTTCAACTGATCTCACAAAGTAATTGGAATCAGCGCCAATCTCTCAGGACGGGCCTTCTGCAGTCCCAGTAACCTCCCCTGGTTAGATGTCAAGATGCCAACTGGAGCTTCGGAATCCTTCCAAGAGCCACTCCAGTCACAGCTCTTTTCCTCTATTGACAAAAGCACAATTTCTTCCTTTTGCTGTCTCCCAACGTTCTCCACTCTTCCCTCGGCCCATCCTGGGGTTGCAAAGGATGAGATCTTGTTTGTTGGGCAACGCTGATTCCTTAGCACCTGCGTGTCTTCCAGCTTTGGCCTGGGCCTTTTATTCTGCTGCACAGTTGTTTACATCCTTCTTTCTGCCTTCACTATAAATCTGGGAATGGGTCTCCCTCTGGGAAGGGAACGGCTTTGGGCTGTAGCTTCAGTCTGCCATTTGGGGCACCCATTTTAAATCTCTGTGCGTTTGGGCTTTGCCCATTGGCTACCGAACACTCGGTGATAGGAACAAAGATGTGCTTGAGTGCGCATTAATGTTGCAAGTGTCCTGACTGGAAAGCAGGCCCAGTCCAGGGAAAATGATAATTCAAAGCAATGGATCGTTCCTAATTGCAGATAGAAGTAGGAGAAATAAAATAAGAATCTAAAGATCAACATGACCCCTCTTGGATTGTCCCTCCGAGTCAAGATAATCTAATAAACAGCCCTTTCTCCAGGCCAGCCAACTCCTAACCCCAGAGAGGAGGGTCCAAGCCGCACAGCTCAAAGCATCAAAACCAAGTCAGGGGCACCAGGGAGCCCCTCTGGCCTCTCCTGTTCCACCACCACCAGTTGGGGTGACTGTCTCCACAGATGAATGATCAGAGCTGGCTGAATATCTGAAGCAGGTACTCCAGATTTCGCAAGCATCCAACCAACCCCTGGGTTATTACTGAATTAAGCAGACTCAACCAGCCATGGGAATGGTGAAGATGATGGGTCCTCAGAGTGACGGGGAAGAGGGGATTGGAGCTTCTTAAGCACTTAAGCACTATTTGCTGCTCAGGTTCAGGACCGTAGAAAGATGCATTTTGCCTATGGGGGTCCTGGATGGGGCAGGGTCTTTCCCACCACCCCCCATCAAAGGGGAGCCAGAGAGGGTTTCTTACATGCAACGCAGCTGGTTGACCCTTGAGCTTCCTCCAGCTTCCCCCCCCACGTTGTCTTCCCATGTGTCTTCACCAACTGCTGTCTGCAGAACAAAGCTTGACAATGAATGCCAAGAGCAGAAAGAGCAGGAAAGCACACCCAGTCTTGGCGCTGCCTCCCTCCCTTCCTCCCTCCCTGTCCATCAAGCCCATTTATTCTTTCAGCCTCTTCAAAATCGTGGTTTTGTTATTTGAGGCATGTAGTAGCTACAGAAGCAACATTCTGGCTACAAGTGAAACGTTGGCTGGATTTGGATGTTGATGATTAGCCTAAAAATCTGAGGAATTTCAAAGGAAGCAAAAAAAAAAAAAAACCAACCACCCCACCCCACATCATTTTGACTGAGGATAAAGTCTTCCTGGAGGACGTGGGGTCACCTCTTTCTCGGAAAAGATAAAGGCAAGTGCAGGTGGGGAAAACTCCAGATTGTCTATTGCAGACGGTCAACTTCCTAGAAACTTTGACATGTTCACAAACTGCCTTTTAAAAGAAAGAAAGGGGAACTTAGCTGCCTCCCAGTTTTGTTCCAGAAGGGGAGCAAAGCAAAGGCGCACATGTGCAAAACCCATTTTCCCCACTGCTATTTTCAGTTACAGTCGCATCATTACTCCAGAGGATGAATCCCGAGCCACAGAAACCCCCAGTTATGCCTCAGCCAGTAACTCTCAAAAGATGATCTAGGGCAGTGTTTCTCAACCTTGACAATTTTAAGGCATGTGGACTTCAACTCCCAGAATTCCACAGCCTGGCTGTGGAATTCTGGGAGTTGAAGTCCACATGCCTTAAAATTGTCAAGGTTGAGAAACACTGATCTAGGCAAAAGAGCGCTTTCCCCACAGTGCAAAGGGATGTCATGGTCTACCCTACAAGGCTGTCATGAAGATTCTTGAAAGCATGTGGCCATTTTATTCTGGGCTTCCCCCTGACTTGGAAAACCTCTCAACAGTAAAAGCCCAGACTTTCAAGCCCCCCCCCAATAGGACTGCCTCCCCTGCTCTTCCTCACAGCACCCTGGGACTTGGGGGCGAGCTCAGCTTCGCTCAGACTCTTGTGCAGGAGATGCAGCTCTGGCTGCATCCAGGGAGTGAGAGGTTTGTCAAACAACTGCAGTGGTTGTGTTGCTACCATCCTCTGCCACGGTATCTCCCCAGCCTGACTGGGGCTTCTCACCTCCACGACAGCCAAGCATCCTCTCCCACCTCCTCATCCAACTGGGCACATTCTGGGAGAGTCGGAGTGAGGGTCTCTGTCTTGACACGACACCCCACCCCACCGTCACTGCCGCTCTTTCCAACTCTCTTTATTGTGTGTCCAGCAGAAAAGCGGAGCCGAACAAAACCGCTCCCTTGCCCTTGAGGAAAACATATACTGGGGAGGGGGATGCAGGTGCTGCCACGATCAGGCAGGAAAGTGGTGCTTTAAAGTGTGTGTGTGTGGGGGGGACACTGCTGGCAATGTGAGGGTCCCTGGAATGATCTCCCTCATCAAGGAGATCTTCTCCAGCCTGGGAGGGGAGGGGGCTGGGACCCTAAAAGGCACCCCAAAGCTGCAGGGCAAGCAGCAGAAAGCCCTGTCCATCTCACCTGGGCTTTGTCCACTTCTGGCCCATGCGCAGTTCTGGGCAGAGAGTAATAGCTGCTCTCCCTCTCTCCTTGTGCGGTGCACACACACACACACAGACACAGACACAGACACACACACACACACACACACACACACTACCAACAATGGTTGCAGTCAGCTACCAGGCTTCACCTGTCCTCCCAATTTGTCAAAAATAGCAAAACAAAGGCAAGTACCCCCTCCCCTTTTCTCCGCCCTCCCCTCCCCCTGTTTAGCAGCCCCCCTTCCAAGAGGGCTCCGGGTCGCTTCTTTTCCGGGAAAGAAAGAAAAGGCGAGGAAAGGAGGCAGACCGAGGGCTCGCCCCCTGCAACGCGAGGCCCTTGGGGCTTCCCGGCAGAGCCAGGGCGACGGAGCCCCCCCCTCCCCCCGCCGTGGCAAGGAGAAGGCAGACCGGCCTCCGCATTGAAGCCCTGGAGGCGGGCTGGGGGCAAAGCCGGAGAAGGTCCGCAAAGACATCCCGCCTGGGGGGCTCGGCCCTCCTTGCCAGCTTCCTTCCTCCAGGGAGGGGAGCCCTCGCCCGGCGAAGCCCTCCAAGAGGGGGGGCGGCGGGGAGGTCCAGCGGGACCCGGGAGGGAGGGCGGGAGGGCGGGCCGGGGGCTCTCCGGGAAGACTCCCTGCCCAGCCCGTCATCCCGGCGACCCCGCCACGCTTCCTTCGCGTAGGCCACGCGGGGGCTCGGCGGGCGGGCGGGCGGGGGGGGCTGCAGCCTGCCTGGGCGGAGGGGGCGCCCCGTCCTCCCCTCCCCCGACCTGGACGGGCCCCCTCCCCAAGCCCCACCCAGCTGCT